>NW_001884574.1:59006-209728 GCF_000146915.1 Parastagonospora nodorum SN15 | reverse complement strand
AATCTCCAGTTCAGTTCTGTCACATCGTCAAATTGGTGAAGTCCGAGGGAGATGTTACCTACCATCACGGAAACCACGAAGAAAGTAACAAGACACGAAACACGACTGTCGCGGCACATCATCGCGCGAAAAATAACCCCCATCCATCTACAATTTCGCCTTGACCCCAAAACTCTTCTCCACAGCCTCAACCCCCCTCTTCGCAACATCCTCATCCTGACTCGGCAACCCCGTACTGCACCCAATGGCCCCCAGAACAAACCCATCCTTCTTAATAGGCACACCGCCCGCAATCGTCATAAAGCGCCCACCGTTACTGTGGTTGATTCCATACGCCGGGCCACCAGGCCAGACCGCGTCCTTGTACACGGACGTTGGGGCGCGGTGACCAGCAGCCGTGTAAGCCTTGTCAATGGCAGTGTTGATGGATGTGAATTTGGCGCCTTCCATGCGGGCAAAGGCGAGCAAGTGGCATGCGTTGTCAACGACGGCGATGTTCATTGGGATCCCGATTTCTTGGGCGCGGGATTCAGCGGCCACGAGGGCGGTGCGGGCGCCGGAGAGAGTTAGGGTGGGGACTTGTTTTGTTGACATTGTGGCGATGGAAATAGATTTATGGTTTGAGGAAGTTTGACTGTTACTTTGGTTGTTATTCCCCGGACTGAGGAGATGATGATATTAGATGGTGTTGTCGGATAGTGCAGGCGTTTTTCGGAGGTGCCTCGGTTGAACGGCAGAAGATGACGTGACTGGTATTCTTGGAAGGTCTAGCCGAGCAACTACAACGCGTCTGGACGCGTGTCTTATGTTTGGCGTCCTTCATGACTTTCTTGTCTGCTCAGAGATCTCAAGCCATATGCTGTTCGATACTGCGTACCTTGAAAAAATTTGTCAGATGCTGGTATCTGCCTTCCAGAGTCCACCTGTGGGAAGCCGTTACAGCGACAAAAATGCGAACTCAACCGGGTCGCCTGGCGATGGAGAGTACGGTAGGACTAGGAAGGGCTTCGATCCTTCATCTTCTTGGACATTCAAATCTCTTCAATCTGCGTCCTTCTTGTGTCTTCTTGTCAATTCGAGCTTTGCGTTCCACACAGCGAGCCCTCTTTTCCACCACAGTTATCACAAGGCACGTTATCTTGTACGCAATCTCCACATCTCTTCCACACTTCTGTTCTCAGCATGATGGCAAAGTCTCCAGCTGCTCATATTTGAAGATTGGGGACATTTGAGGTATTTGCAAGTGTTGATGCGTTGATCGCTTTGACCAGATCATCTGTGCTTCATGTTATCCAGTGTAAGCTTTATGTTGTATTAATCAAGATGCCACGCACTTTTGAGTGTAATTACTGTGAAGAGTGGCGCGCTGTTTACTGTCTACCTTCACTTGCGCGAAAACGCGACGCGAACGATGCGAGCGCCATTCACCCAGTCACGGACCCACATTTCCTGATTTGCGCAAGTACTGGCGATTGTGCTCCCGGCTACGCAGCATCCGCGCAACCAACAACAAATTTCGCATCCTCAGCTCAACCACCCTGCGCATCTCGCGAACATGGGCATTGGCGATGCACAGAATCTGAAGTCAGAGGCAGAGATCCTCGCAAGACAATCCCGCCCTCAACGCAGCTCGACATGGATTCCGAAGACCCGCGATTGGCGTTATGCGACTGGTGTCATACAGCACGATGACTTTGATGATGCGCCGAAGTCACGATCAGTATGGGACACTCTCGACTACGACTACCAGGTAGGCGAAGAGGCTGTCCATACGACGAAGAGCACGGGGTTGCGAAATTTGCCAGCCTCACCGAGCAATGTAGCACCATACATCATAGATTATAAACCCATGACCATGCCGAAGTCAGGGTGGATGCAGGTAAAGAGGCTCAAGCGCAGCGACACCCCAGATGTGGTTATCGGAGTGGCCAACTACGAGACGATGGCTCTGATAGTTCGTCTGCACTTCACGCGCGAGACTCGAGCACAAGTAAAGGCAATTTTGGAGGGGTCTGCTGAATCACGGACGCCTCCTGTTTCCTCTCCCAACACTCCAGCTACAAGTCGGACAGCAGAGTCCATACGCACTCCGCATAGGCTAGACTCCATCAAGTCTCTTCATGCTTTCCCACTCTTCAAACGTGCTTGGGTAGATGAGACGTACGACTTCAATGCTGCCGCAGTCCGCTCGAAGATCCGGCCCATTGATCGAGCGTACGATGAGCTTGGTGCCAATTACCATTGGTACAATGACGCTGTGCCGGCTGATGCTGTCTTCCCACCTGGAGTGCCAATTTCTGCGAAGGAGATCAGCGCCTTCTATCCGCATCACGTGCGCTGGAAGGGCGTCATGGTGCGGCTAACGAAAAACGATTACAGAGGACCTGACATCATGGGCATGCAAGTGAGTCAACTTGGCTCTGATTCTATCTAATTCGCGGCAACTGACTGTCTATAGGCATACTTCCGTGGCGAACCAGATCATGAAACACCACCTTCCCATATAAACAACTATCAGCGTGACGCAGTGAAGACCTCCCTTCCCGGTTTCAAGACCGCTAGGTACAAGGGCAAGTCCGACTGTAACCTCCGTACCGATCAACTTGTCCCAGGCCCCTACATCGAGAGTATGAGCAAAGGGTACACGCTGCCTTCCTTCGAGGATCTGGTACGAGGTCTGCGTCGCTTGCCATCTGGACTCGATGCTCGTGGCCTGACCACATGCGTCTCTTGGTACCTCAACATACGCGACACGTTCACGCCCAAGCTCGAGCTGAACGTACTGCATACACAAGCGCTCATCCGTGCTTTGCGCGAGCCACTTAAGCCTTTTGGTCCGCAGAATTTGGATCGAAATGCTTTGGAAGAGTGGCGGAACAGAGGCTCGTTCGAGACAGTGGAGATCGAGCACAAGAAGCGCCAGCATCAGCCTGTAGCTGATGAGACGACACAGGACGGAAGATCACAACTGCATCTAAATCTTGATCAGGAAGATGTATCGATGAAGGCCACGCTACCACTGCGACATATCATGACGTTCCCTTTCCTTGCGCTGCATGGCGTCTTTGCTGAGGCACTCAAGCTAGGCATCAAGAAAGCTGAAGTACACCGAGCTGCAAGGAAGGAAGAAGCGCACGAAAGTGCCCCGAAAAGGTCAGCAAGGACAAAGAGTCAAGATGTTGAAATGGCAGACGAGAAGGAACAAATTGCTTCAGGTCCAGACAAAACGCCTGAGCAGCCCCTACCAGAAGAAAGCAATGAGCCGCACCGCATCCCCAAGCGCCCACTCGCCGTCGAGACAAGCGAACTATCATCTCACAAGAAGCTCCATATTCCTAGTGGTCCTCGCAACCCTACTCCGCCTCTACGCCCGCTTGCACCAGCGCCTCTACCCGAAGGCCGTCACTTGGCTAATAACAAGCCCAACGTTCCTACCAGTCTGCGCAGCCCTAACGCCCCTCGGCGTATGCTTGCTCGAACGCCTCCACCCGGAGGCGGCTACCCGGCTGATTGGAAGCTCAATACTTCGCCCATTCCACGCAGCCCTACTCCTACTATGATTACTTATGCGCCAGCGCCTCCACCAGGTCGTGGGTTCCGAAGTCGGACCTGGATGTCTCCGGCCTTGTTGGCAGCACGAGCATCGCTCACGCCACCACCACCGCCCCCTCCACCTCCGCCTCCGCCGGCGCAGAATCAAGGTGAGTTTTACGGTCAAAGACAGTCTCAGGAGCTGCGCCCGGATCGGAATGACCGGACAGCATACCCTCTTGAGAATGGATATGGTCATAGAGACTTATGGGAGCGGCGACCGGATCACGATGGTCGAAATTTATATCGTCCTGACAATGGGTATGGCCGAAGAGACTTTCATGAGTGGCGGGAAGAGCGAGACGGTGCACAGGCCTTCCATCCTGACGATGGCTACGATCGAAGAGACTTCGAAGAGCGGCGAACAGATCATGATGGAGGAAGTTCATATCGCCCTGACCATGCATACGATCATGGACACTTCCAGGGGCGGCGACAAGCACACGATGACGGAAACTCCTATCGTCATGAGGATCGACGAGATTTCCAAGAGCTGTCGTATGATCGGTATGAGGGAAGTAGACATCGTCCCAAGGACGGGTATGTTCGTGATGCATCGTATCCGTCTCGGTCTGATCGTCAGTATGACAGACGCTAGGTACGGCCGATTGATTCCTGGAGATGAATAGGATTGGTGATTTCATAGCTTCTTGCTTGGATGAAGCTTGCGCCACCAGCAACTTAAAACACCACTTCGAATAACACATTTCCATAAAGCAATTTCAAGACTCCAAGCCAACTACACCCTCCCTTCGCTTCCCCCTTCATATCCCTGATCTACCTTCTCATTCTGGTGCTTGTCCCCATATTTCCACCACCTGCGCGCGGGTCTACCCTGCTTCCCTTGCCTGTTTCGCCACATCCTCCACGCCAAGTACAGCATCATTAAGGGTATGAACGCAATAAAGAAGATGATGATACCAGCTTGCCAGCGCTTGAGATAAACATTACCGAATTTTACGCGGTCGTTTGCGTGGCCGGAGCCTTTGTAGTAGCGCGGTTCAAGGGGGTTGCTGTTGTGGGGTCAGAGATGTCGAGAATGGGGTGGATGAGTGGAGGGGAGTACTTTTGCATAATGGATTTTTCGGAAGAACTTATTTTAGGGGATGTTGTGTTTGGTTTATCTGTGTTTAAAGTGTTGCGAAGATGTACTAAATGCTTTCGAAACACGGTGTTCCATGATTGAAGTCATACTGGGAGGCCTGACATGTACACAGCCCTGTCTTGATCCACCGAACTCCACATGCATATCGCATTTAGCTTTGGGGAAGGCTATGCTTGGGCCTTGTCGTCTTGCCGTAGCGTCCGATCATGCTGCGTTCCGTGCCGCTTATCCCATCTCCACTGAACGGAAATGTGCGAAACACACGTTCATCCATATCTCATCTCTATCTAGACCCTCTACCCGCTTTCGAATCTTTACGCAATGATACGCCCATAGTACTCCGTCACCGGTTGCATCCGCGCTTCCATCTCCCTCCTCTCTCTCTTAGCACCCCGAGCCTGCTTATACCTGACATACGTCCCCAGCATCATGCACGGCAACAACACGAATATGAAGATTCCAGTGAGAACGATGGCGGTGATTACGAGTGCAAACTGCCAGCTCCTGAGGCGTGTGGCGCCGAATTTGACCCAGGCGTTCGATTTGGCTATAGTTTCTGTGCTGATTTTGCGGGTGTGGAGAGTGCTTGTATATGGTAGTTAGTGGTATGGATGGAGTCGGAATCGGTATGGGGAGATATGTACTGTGGCATGTTGTTGTCCGAGGGTTTCGGAGACATGGCATGTGTTGCATGGTGTAGGGCTGGGAAATGTGGGCCTGGGTGATGTGATACATATTTCCCTTCATGGACTGCGTCTACTGCGTGCTTTTGAGTCTCATGACCCGAAGTTCGTATAACGAGGTGTTGTGGTGAGATCTAGAGCCCGATTTGGTATTGCATGCCTGGGCGGGCGTCCTTGAGTGCCGCTTATCCGCGCTTGGCTTTGGAAGGGATATATACAGGCAGCTCCCCGAGAGGAAAAGAATGTGTAGATGTAAGAGGGTTAAGAATTGCGACCTGGGCGACTTGGAACCGTGCTGTAAGAAAGTCAAATGCGACACAAACAGTACTGTTCCGTGAGCAAAACTAGACGGCTTTATCACCGAGAGCGAATTGTCACAGCGGAAATGTCCTATTGAAGTAGCGAAGACCAGAATATTATCCTCGAGTCGCACACCTTTGCTGCAGCATTTCCGTGACCAGCGCTTGCACATACAAGATGTGCACTATCAACAAGATATAGTAGACGGAAGTCCGAAAAGGCGCCGATATATAAAGCCGCATCATGACCCCCAGCTATTTAGCCAGCAATGATATGCATTTTCATTCAGCGTCTTCGCAATGTCGAAGCTATTGATGGTGGCGCACAGGGCACACTACCCCAGTCTGAACGACGTCACTCAAAAGCCACATTCCCCAGCCTTAACTGCTGTGCCTTCCCTGCTGAATCAAGTTGAGCAAGTGCCATCGCATAATCTCACGATCCATTTCAACCTCATCGCTCCAGTCAGCCTCTATGAACGCCACCACCGCGCCGCATGTGGCACGATCGCATCGTTTATTATCGTGATTTTGCGTACAACCGCCAACGAGCGCGCATGGCGAACGGCAGCATCGGCGATGTACCCGCCGCGACATTTGCTGAGTATGTAGATGACCCTTTCCTAGAGACTCCAGACAGTGCAGACGCTTCAGAGTCGTCCACGATTGAACAGGAAGAGGATTTGCGCGATGCGCCGCCTACCGCGCCGAGTCAATTGGGGCTGGCGCAAAAGGCAGAGTCTCCTGCACGATGTCTCGCGCTGCGGCCTGGGTTGGCGCATCGGCTCTATTCACACCATCTGCATGTGCGCGCAAAAGCTAAGCTGCAACGCGACAGGTTGCTATCCGGCCCGATGATCGACATCTATGTTGGCGAGGCCAAGCGCCACTGGTCCCTACACCGCAACCTGCTATGCCACCATTCCGAGATACTCGAGACGGAACTGGAGGGGGATGGAAATGGCAGCAGGAGGAAAGATAAACTCGAACTCTACGAATACGATCCAGCCGGTTTTGAGCTACTGGTCAAGTGGCTCTACCAGGGCAAGCTTGACGACGTGTCAGATATGGTCGACGCGAATCAGAAGTATGAATACGCCGTAAGCTGCCACAAGCTGTATCTTCTGTGCGATCGCTTGGACATGCCTCAGTTGAAGAACGTTGCCATGGACCAGTACAGGAAGGGGCTTAATCAGGCTGAGCTTGTGCCCGATGCCGACGAGATTGATGAAATCTATCGCAAGAGTCCAGTAGGGTCGCCCTTTCGCAAGCTGATGACACGGATTGCCGCACGGCAGATCATGGACCCTGGTAATGAGCGCGACGTTGAGACGTACCGCCAATGCTTCGACAAGAGCCCGGACTTCGCAATCGAACTCGTCAAAGCAATACGGAGTGAAAGTGGCGGCATGTTATTCGACGATCCTACTGAACTGAAGAACCCATGCGATTACCATGATCATGAGGACGGCCCTAATTGTCATGTCAAGGGCAAGGGCAGAGTCAAGCATAGTAAGTTTACAACCCTCTCCAAAACCACAAACGAATGCTAGTACCCACACTCCTCACCATCTCTTTGCCGTCCACCCAGACGCCTAATAACACCCATTAACCAGCCCGCAAGACTCCAGCGCCCCTTACCGCCCCATCATCAACCAAATCAACCCACTCCACAAACTCCGCCCTGCCTCCCCACCCTCTCCCCCCGCCTCCAAAAACGCCTCGCCAGCTTCCTCCTCGCCAAGCTCGCCTTCAAGACCGGGCAAGCGTGGGTCCGCTGCGCCGTCGCCTGACCAGTCCGGCGATCTCAACAGTTGGTACTTCACCGGAAACGGCGATGGCAAGTCTGCCGCCCAATCTGGACGCCGCGAAGGACAGGGAGAAGTGGCGGAAGATGCCGTCGCTGGAGCACAGGAAGATACTCGATTCGACGGAGACGCAGTCACACCTAGTCCCAGGCGAGCCCCGCCGAAGCTTAGAAAACAGGCCGAAACTAGCCAGTGAGAGGAGGGAGACGATTGAGGAAGAAGAGGGCGAAGAGCAGCAGACGCCGTCGAGAAGAGGACTTTGGGAGTGGGCGAGAAATGGCTCGGCGAGACTTGATCTCATCGGGCGCATACCGCGTCCTGAATGGCGAGGCCCGGTCTTCATACGCAACCGGGACACCGTTGAGACGCAGGACGACTTCAGCGTTCCTTCAAGCACCGCGACGGAGCCCGACAATGTCACATCCCCTTCCTTCGCGCAAACCAAACAATCTTCCGACGACTTGATTGCAACTGCCTCGAGTACGGGCAGTCCGGCGTGGCAGCAGAATGTAGATGGGGCTGGGGAGGCGTGCACGCCATCAAAAGACAGCGCAATTTCGACGCCAGATACGCCGACGCCTCAGCAGCGCAGGAAGGAACAGTCGCCGACGAGTAACGGCGTACATGCTGCAGACACACCCACCAAAACACCTGCGGCAAGCGAGACGCCTCAGAGTAAGACGAGTAAGAGAATTTCTAGTCCGCACTCGATCCCGACGTACAAAATCGCACTCGCGCCGAATCTTCTTTCGTCGGCTAGGGGCGGTACCGCGACGACTTGATCTCACCTGAGTGTGCATTTGAGTCTTGTTTTTCGTTTGGTTTGGAAGTTGCTTGAGATACCCCCTCCCCTCGTATACGTATATAATCCGAATGAATATCAGTGCATTTCTTTTCGATGTAGGAATTTTCACTTTCGCAAGCTGTATGCAGGAACGAATTACAATTGAGTGAGACACGGACTCTTAAAAGGGTATGCATATGCAAAACGCTATAAATTTTACTCTACCACGCCGACTTCCACTTCCTTTCTCCCTTCATCGCCCCTCCCTCTTAACTCTCCTAAAGCACGCAAACTGCACCTTCGTCCCCTCCCTCAACCTCTTCAACGTGCTCCTCAACCCGCCCAGCTCATCCTGCAACCTCACACGCGCCGCATTATCCGTCTTCGCATCGAGCACCTGGTAGATATCCGTCTGCACCTGGGACGCCACCTCAGTCGTGTAGCTCGCGAGCGGTCTGCGGCCATGAACTCCACATCCAGCGTGGCTTGCATGAGCTGCGGCAGGGATATGGCGGCGAGATTGGGGGAGCGGAATGTTGCGATGAGAGACTGCGTTGTTGATTCGAACAAGGACCGGAGAATGCGCGGGGTGAGGGGATAGGATGTTGTTGACGACTCGGTGTGCACGATGACGAGGTCGAGAAGCACGGAGAAGACGAAGGGGCTGGGGTCGCGGTCTGCGACGCCTTTGCCGGGCGGGGGAGGAGGTGCCCATGTAGGGCTGAACACGCCGGATTCGATTGTTTGTGCGATTTTCGTGGCGTGGGGTTTTGTGTAGGAGAGGAAGAGTTGGGCGTCGAGTTGAGATAGGACGTCCCGTATGCGGTTGGATTCGTCGGTGAGTTGCACGCTGAAGAGGGTTTCAAAGAGGGAGAGAAGGGAGGGGGAGATTGAGGATTGGAAGGCGGACATGTTGGAGAGGGTGAGGAGGAGGCGGATGGACTGGACTTGTTAGTATATCGTGAGTCGTTGTGCTGGGTATGCAAACGCACCTTGTTGTTCGAATCGACTTTTCCCCAGCCGTCTTCCTCCATCTCGCGTGGGTCCACGGTGATGTCGTCGCCTCGTACTTCAAAGTCCTCGCCGATGGCTTTCCTTCCTTTCTCTGCACACTCGACCATGCCGCTCAACGTGCGGTACAGACTAGTAACGAACTGGCTTCGGACCATTTGTAAGAGTTTGCTGCTCGGCGGCACGACGACGTCCACAGATGTCTTGGTCGAAGGTTCGACATACAGTGTCTTTTGCAGATTGTTCAGTAGGAATGTTTGCACCGCCATGAAACGTTGCGGCAAATTGGTAGTATCTTTGCGGTCAGGATTGCGAGTCCAATCTTCAAGCACCTTGAGCTTTTCAGCATCGGTGTTCCAAGCAGCGCATACAGCTTGCGCACAACGCTCGCGTACGCTACCCAGCAATGATCGTAGTTCTTCATGGAGACGAGGAGCTGCTCCGGTCTCAGTGAGCCGAAGCGACGCCAGTTCGTTTGCCGCTGTTCCGACTAGTACAAGCGTTTTTGACAGATAGTGTGAACCTGAGAGTGCATTCGCATGTGGTGGCCAGAAAGCATACTTCTCCCAGCTTTCGCCACGGTTAGGTGACGGGGGCGGCATATTATTTGGATCGAAGCGGAATCTCGAACCCGATGTAGGGCTCAAAGCCGCACTGAGTGGTGTTCTTGGCGTTGTGGGTGTGGGTGAGGTTGGCAAGGGCGAGAAGAGCAAGGACACATCCTCAAGTGGCGGGTCAGAGAAGAATGAGATCAGGTGTTCGCGAACAATACCGATCAGTTCGGTAGTTCCCTTCTCGAGCTCGATCTTGTTCTCATCAGTGAGTTTGTGATGGACTGACGACTGGTTCTGGTAGCCTGTCGGTAGGTTTCTCTGCGCGCGACCAGATATGAAGGATTGGGTGATCTCCCAGTACTCGATCAATTCACCTACGAGGCCACCTCGGTTGGACAGAATCGTGTTCATGGAAGCATAGCAATGTTCCCAGAACTCAACGACCTTGGGTGAGTCGAGCTTCGACGGCTCCACGCTCATGGTGCTGCTCATGGGAACCGCGCGCAGGTGCTTCTGCTGCTGACGCAGGCTTGGCTTCTCGCCGTTTGCCAAATGTCGACGAAGCACCTCAAGCTCGACTCTAGAGCGCTCGCAGCTCGAATTTAATCGTGACTTGAGATGGTCGTAGCGCGACAGGAGCCAGATCCAGATGGGGTTGTCCTCCACGCCAAGTTCGAGCATGATAGAGATGATGCTCATGTACTGATCAGACCTGGTCTCGTCCGTCCCAGTCTGAAGTTTGGTGAAGTGTGTGTTGGCCAGTCGCTTCCACGAGTCTCTCTTGAAGTCTTCGATAAGACGTTCAACTTCAGCCCACATCCTCGCCGTCACGATGACCTGATGGAGTTTCGCGTCTGGCAGTGGAGATCTCGAGGCAGCTGCCTGCTCTGCTATGGCTCTTGCATCTTCGGCATACTTGCGCGCACGCTTGTACTCTTCCACAATTGACTCGTGGTCCTTGCGGCGTATTGCCTCCTGCAACGCGGACGCCACTTCAAACAGACCGCGATGCTGGTCCACGGCCTCTTGTATAGCCTTGAGAGTCTCCTCCTTCTCGCGGCCATTCAGCGCGGGGCCCCAGACCTCCTCTGCCTTGGCCGCAACCTCGGTGAGCGGGACCTTGATGCCATGGACACCATATTCGCTCTCCTTAATCAACGCATTCTTCCTCTTCTCGGCCGGCGTCTTGATGCCGGGCGTAAGCGTGTCGCTCACCTTCCTCCCAGAGAAGCTCGAGCGACTGCCAACCCGTGAATGCTGCGAACGTGAGGGTGACTCGGCCTCCTTGCCCTGCTCACGCATTTCGGTGTACACGCGATCAATTGTAGCTTTCGCACCGACGAAGCGCTCAAAGTTGGATTCTACAAGCACCTTGAGCGATGCAGACTTCTTTTCGATCGAGTTGGAGAGGTACTCGAGGCCGGCCAGCAGCATGTCGGTCGAGGCATCGCTGTGGACCTGTGAGAGGAAGAGCTGCGGGGAGAAGGTCGTGGAGCTGAGCAGGAAGCGATTGCCTATGTCACGTGTTAGACCATTCATATATCTTGAGGTTGCATATGCACATACGCAGCTTGATATCATCCTCTACCTGCACGCTCCTTGACCGCAGCACCTGGACGACACTCGGGTACATGCCCAGCGGGTCCTGCTCATCTTTCTGCACCAGATTCTCCTTGCCATCCTTGGATATCTCCGCGCCCGGGACCTGCCGCGAGAAGCGAGATCTATCTTCCAGTATCGAATAACGTGACCGTGAGCGGCGGACCGGTTGCGCTGCTGCGGCGGGGGGAGCTTCCGCGTCTGAGTCGGAATCGTCGTTCTTCTCGTCGGGCCATCGTGTTGGCCATAGTGTCGAGAGGTTGTACTTGTTCAGTATTGCTTGCTCCAAGCCTGGGTCCATTGCAGCTGGAGCAATCGAGTATGTTGTTCAAGCTTGGTGCTGCTCGTCGCCGAGTGGTGGTGAGCCGATACGTGGAATGCGACCGCCAATCACAGCCGCGCATCGCTTGGCATGGCTCTCGCTCAACTTTAGTCACGAACTTCCGTCTTCGTTTCAACCACTGCCATGCAACAATATATGGATCACCTCCTCGAACCTCAATAACTTTCTAATCCCTGATACTCACAGTCACTAACGAAACCATGTCGATACGCACGTCAAACCACATCAGCTCTTGCTCACTTTCCCGTTCACGCGCAACATCGTTCATCTTGCTATGTATGACCATAGGATGTCTCTTCGTTCCATTCTATCAGCTTTAGATATGTCCGCTTTATCACTCATCTTACCATGGCACATGTCTCAATGCTCAACTGCCTTCACCTTGCAAAGCACATTGCCGTCTTACGATATTTGAAGCTCAACAGGTATTCAGATTTACTCGCGAAAGATGAGAAATCTCTCTCACCTGTCCTGCCGCTCGCCCTTGGGTGTGTTAGTATATAGCACCCTACTCGATAACGTCGATTCTTCTTCCTACACCACACTCTTCTTCTACATAACTTACTCCCTTCGACTCTTCAGTCAGCTACTTAGCACAGCGCCTTGACTCCGACAACCTCTTCTCGGCTTTCAGTCTAGACGACATCATGGACTCGTCTTCGTCAGGTGTACCTTTGTCGCCAGGTTCTCCAGGCGAAGCACCTCCATCTCCAGCGTCTCTGGATTCTCCACACACAGAGAGCGGTCCTTCGTCAGATCCTCAGATCCCAGATCCCACGCCATCGCTAGGCTCTCCATCTCCAGCTCAGTCTGTCAGTAAGCGAAGGTCCAGGAAGCGGACAAAACCAAAGACCCCTAAGAAGCCAGCTTCGGAGACGCAATACACCATCAAGGGTATTGTCGGAGAACGCTTGTGGCTTAAAGAAAACCAAGAAGAAGTCATGACGTCTAACTTGATTGGGATTGTCAAGATGTGTGTATTGTGTCGTATTCATCAAAGCAAGACTAAACTGATACAGTACCTTCAACAACGCCCCAGAGCAAGACCGACAGACCAGGAAGTCCGAGATAGTTCCTCCGGACTTCCGACGCACCTCTTACGAGACTTCGATCACTCTGAGTTCCAACACATCGAAGGCTACACACGCGAAACACCGCGACAGGAAGGATCTCAGACTCGAGGCTCATAATGCTTTTCAGGCAATCTGCGTGTGGGATTTGATGAAGGACCTCAACCGAGAGCGCATAGAGCGTCAACTCATCTGGAACAAGAAAGAGGATCCAAGTTCTTACATCTCTACCTTCGACAGTCTTGGTATGTGCCTAAACTCCACCACGTTTGAGAAGTAGTGTCTAACATTACTAGATGCTGCGCTCCGTCGCGCGAGATTTCATTATGACGAGAGCAAGCGTATCGGGCAGCGTGTCTTCATTAGCACGATCAACAACGTTGGTCTAGTGGCAGCGACTGTGTCAGCGAGGTGCAAGACTATCGTGACAATCACCACCAAGATGGGAAGATCCATACCAGATGTGGTGAAGAGTTCAGACCACTACTTCGACGTCGACATCCCAGTCTGGATTCGTGACTCCAGAAAGCCCGCAGATCGCTCGGACCTCACAGTCGAACAATTCGAGGAGTTGGGAGTTGACATGTGGATCTCGATCACTGAGCTTCGACGATCCAACCTTTCAAATGGTCCGAAGAGCAGGATCTGTACCACCCGTGACTATATTTGCGCGAAGGGCCATGACTATGAATGGCTGTCCTGCGGTCCCATCGCCAAGTCTCTGATCATGGACATCGTGCCTTTCGACGGCAAGGTTCTCCATAAGCGGCAAACCACCAAGATCATCCGAAGCCTCGATAGCACTGAGCCCTGGATCTGGAGCTGGAACGAGAAGAGATGGGTTCTGGACGCCGCTCTGACCGCCATCGCCGAATTCCGTGATATGGAAGCCCATCAAGCGCGCGAGGCACTCAAGCGCAAAGCAGACGGACTTTCCCATGAAGGTGAAGAACAGCCAGTGAAGCGCATGAAGCTGATTGAGCTCACACTTGTCCGCCCCTACATGAACTTCTCAACCCGTCGACAGAGTGTGATCATGGCTCATTGAGTTAACAGCATCGACATGAGATGCACTCGCCATCAGCAGAACATTCCGACTGGCACAGGATTTCTGGAGGTACATTTTCTTTTCTTCTCTCCTTTCTGACAGCCTTTTCATTCTTTCTTTCTCATGGGCACTCTTCTTTTCATTTCTAAGATGGCTATCTTATTCTTTCGGCTTGATCATCGGATCTTCAAGCTCACCAGCCCCCGGCAAAATTTCTCTCCGCCTTCTTCGAACGAGAACGGTGAAGCGGTAGCTAGGATGGATTGAACATCTTTTACATAACTAGACAAAATATCTTACTGCACTGAATATATTCAGCTTTCTTCAAAAACTTGCTTAACAGTGCGCTCCTAGAGACTATTAGACCCGCGTATATGCAGAGCGGACATTAATTATGCCGCTGCCTGGTGGCCTGTACCTTTACCTTCCGTGGACGCAGGCTAGCGTCTTCTCACATTCCGTCAGGTCCGACGCTCTCACCCTTCATTACCGCAGGTAAAGGCGCCATTGCTACTGCTGATCCTAGAACCAGTGTCTATATAAAGTCTGCCCTGACCTGGGTCTCCATCTTTCTTACACCACCACCACCTCCTCCTCATACTTCTCCTCTTCACTTCAAGACCTCATTTTGATCATTTCTTCTGCATCTAGTCTTCATCTATCCCAGTAAAGACAGCACTCAGCCAGCCTAGCCTCAATGGATACACCAATGCGCGATGGCATCTCACCTGAGACAGTCAGGTCCAGGGACACAGCAACACCCGCGTCTGACGTGACCGACCCCAGACCGCATCATCCAACCCCCAGTTCCGGCGGTTCTAGTCGTGCTCCAACTCCAGAGAATGACCCAGTGACCGAGCTTCAAGCCGAGTCTGGCCCTGCAGGTCGTTCTCAACAAGAGGTCAAGCACAAAGGAAAAAAGCCATTAACCAAATCGGAGCTCTTTGGACATCTAGAGATGTATGATTTTCCGGCAATTCACTCACCGAGTCCACATGTTAACGTAGCATTAGCACCTTCCTCCGACCTGAGGAGCGCATGCGTGCGCAGGATCAGAGCAAGCGACCGCCACAGCATGTTTTTCGCTCTTTCCATGAGAAGTCCGCTACTCTCAGTGCCTTCGTCAGCGAGGACTGTCACCTTTTACATGCTGACGTCCCACACCTCAAACTCGAGGATGATATGGCGTTCAAGAATCACGGAGATTACGATCCGCTGCAGGACCTGACTCCGGAACGCATACGGCGACAGTACAAAGGCAACAAAGCGCTCGACCCCTCACCCTTCGTTTCCTTTTGGGAAACCATAGGTGAGTAACATTATGTGTATCTATTCTGGAATTGTGACTGACTGCATCCAGAGGCCGCAGAGGGCGAAGCTAAGAAGAGTTACACCAAGAGTCGAAAGGGTATTCGTCGCGTTGCTGTCGGAAAAGCCAGTATTTCCAATCTCATTCCAGCCACTGTCCGAGGCCAGTTGAGAACTCGGGGTATAGACTACGTGGGAAACAATCTGCTCGCGACTGATCGGTCCATCAAGACTCGCCGTGTACGGCTCCCAGTCTGGGTTCGACCAGAAGCGAGACCCGCTGATGGTTCACCCATTTCGTTTCAGCAACTCGAAGACTCAGGTACGGATATGTGGGTTCGAGGATCTGAGATGGCCATGAAAGGCCCTTTCGACATGCAAAATGGCGTAGGCGCAGAGCATGACGATGAGTGGCTTTGCTGTGGTCCTGTCCCGAAGTCATGCATTGATGGCGTCTTTCCATTCGACGGCGAGACATTACATCTCGAAAAGTCTTGTGACATGGTCGAGAGCCTCATGAGCATCGAAAAGTACCTCTTCGATTGGGACATGTCCAGGTGGCGTCACAACCCAGACATCACGGACTGGCGTCCTTTCCGATTGGAGATCGTTGGAGACAAGCGTAGGCATTCCGTTAACAACGATGACGAAGATGAAGTTGCTGGCCAAGAATTGGAGCATGTAGGCATCCGAGATGCTTCGCAACCGCGCTCGAAGCGAGCCCAGCACATCCGCCTGCAGCGCGAGCCCGTACTCGAGTTCAGCAAGATTGTCACCATCGCCGACATCACACCTGAGCCCATCGGCTTCATGACAGCCGCCGCATCCTAGGCATTGGAACCTACTTCACTCGTGTGCTGTAGTCATGATTTTTAGCACGAAGAACGGTCACCGAGGACTTACATGGTGCTTTGTTTCCTCCGCTCTACGGTTCAAGGTCAGGCGGCTATTTTCGAACACGGCATCTTTTATCTACGCCATCTTCCAACAATCAGATTGTTCGGCCAAAGGTACCTTCCAATATCTTCTCATCTACCGGATTCATCTCTGCCTACATCTTTAGTGCATCTCAAGGAGAACATTCTCGGAATACAATATCGCTCTGCGACATGCGTCAAAAGCTCATGCTTCCTTAAGACACACATGGCACATCGACAAGGCTTTCTCTTTCCGATGAGGTAATCTCTGCATTACGATTTTCCTTGCGCCTTGGTTTGCACATTTTGTCTTCTTTGCGTAGTCCATTGCATGCTCTTTGACTTTTCTCTCCAGCTGGAAGTCTACGAGTCTGCTTTTCCTTCCACCGCATTCTTGGTGGATGATCTGAGAACTTTTTAGTCACTTTCGAGGTTTGCGACAACCTTAACAAAGCATTTCACCCCCTGGACGGTTCTATCCTGCGTTCTTACCGTGTATATCACCACTTCAATATCATTTTCGCGTGTAAATTCTGGCCCAGTCTCAAAAAATGTGATTCACATGCATCTGAAGTTGAGGTTGTGTCTCTGTCAAGGAGCATGTGCCAAACGGCTAGTCAGCAAACTACTTACTAAGATTGCGGCGTTAAATGACATATAACAGGCAGCAGCTTGGACTCAGCCTTGCAAGACCACGACACTTACACTCACCTTATCATGAGATCTCATTTCTCGTAGTTTCACAACATGTCAATGTATGGTAGCAACAAATGAGTGTTGTTCCATTGCTAATCGTAACAGCATCCTGCCAAATCACGAAACCTACCAACACGGGGACAGGCGCGAGCTGCCACCCTTCTTATGGCGCACGTTCTACGAAGGCTCATACACCCCTAGTTGCTACGTCGTATCTAATGCCAATGAACATATCGAGGCACCGTCTCGCTACTTCAAACATGTCAAGGGTCAGGTCAGCAAGGAAAATGCTTTCCAGGCACGCGAAAAGTTCGGCTTCGAGAAAGACCTTACTGAGAAGCGGGTATCAGAGCATTTGGTGTGGAGATGTTGCATCCATTCAAGCTTCGTCTCTGCTTTCGACTTCCGGGGTAATGCCAAACTCCTCCCTCGACGAAAGCTCCCTAACTTACATTACGTTCAGGTTCTGCAGAATATCGTGCGCAGGGACAATTCTACAAGCAAGGGCGCTTTAAACAGGAACGCGTTGCGATTGCCAAAATAAGCACAGCCGATCTATCTCCCGCGACCTATCGTGCTTCACCCAATATGCCGCGAAGCCACTCCAGGCCTCGGTGCGGCGACGTCCCAATCTGGATCGACCTCACCAAATTCTCGGCCGACATGACGACCATCAAAAAAGCCGACTTCGAGAAACACCTGCCTGATGTCTGGTTGTCGATGGCAGAGATTCGCTGCCATTTTGGCATTTTCCACCAGGGCCAGGATGACGAATGGCTTGCATGTGGCTCGATTTCTCTGCCTCGAGTCACGCAAGTCATGCCGTATGACGGACAGTTCTTCCATGAGAAGGCCAAGATGAATGTCGTTAGTGGTGATCATGTGTTCAACTTTCAACATCGAATGTGGCTACCAGAAATGCCTCGCGTGCACGACTTCGAAGTATTCAAACCTGCTTATGAGCGCAAGTGCAAGTTCAAAAACAATTCGTCAGAGCTGTTCTTCAAGAAAGTACGCGCAATGATCGATCAGGACTGCGACGTCTCCAAAGCAGAAATTGCTGATCTGCAAGCTGAGTCGCGCGAAATCCGGGATGTAATGCTGCTCTTGTTGACGTACTACGAGAAGGTTCTGATGGATGTAGATCAGCATGACGAGCTGTCATCGTTGGTTGAGAAAAAGAGAGATGAGGTTATGAAATGGACACTGGAAAATTTAGAATGGACACATGAAATTGGGAGCCTGGTCTGGAAGTTGTCGACACTCAAGAGCAAGGGAGGAGAAGAGATTGTCATCGAAGACGACTTGGCTGACAGCTTCGGCGCTTTGGCCGTGGACAACGATGCTTAGGTAAATATTTAGAAGACAAGATATAAATTGCATTATATGTAGGATGAGACTAGGGGCGGATCGCACCGCTGCACAACATACCTGTTCATCCGCATTTCGTGCGAGTCTAGCTGAATTGAGGAACTGCACTAACGGAACAATGGAAGCGTACGCTAACAGTCTCACTCCGCGCACCAAACAAACCCGCATAGGAGCTTGTCGTCACTAGTCGGCTAAAAGTTCTGGAGCCAAAGTTCACTCCGCTGGAGCATTATGAGGCTAACGCAGGACGGTCACCGTTCTCGCCCAGGCACAACGTCATGGCCTCCATAGAAACACCACGGAGGTCGTTAGGCTGCGGAGTGAAAAGAGCAAAGCTAAGAAGTCAACAAATTCAAGATGTTGGAGCAAGAGATGGAATTCGTCGTGTCTGTGGAGAGATATAAAAGACATTTGACGCCCATGCATAATCACCCACAACACCAGCTTTCCACCACACCAAGCAAGTCACCAACACGTCAAACAACCATTGACTCACTGAAATGACACCCACAATTCTCATCGTCGGCGCAACTGGCAACACAGGCGTCAACACCGTCCACACCCTCTCCACCCTCCTCAACTCCCCCGCGCATCCCCTTTCAAACCACCGCATCCTCGCCCTCACCCGCTCCACCAAAACCCCCACCTCCACCGCCCTCTCCAACCTGCCTTCGGTCGAAGTCATAGAAAAAGACTGGACCACCATAACCACCTCCTGGCTTACATCCCAACACGTCACCCGCGCCTTCATCGCCTCGCACAACCTGCCCAGCCACTTCAGCGACGAATCCAGGCCTGCTCGTGGCGCTGCTGCACGCCTCGGTGCAGTACGTTCGTGCGCATCAGCACGACGCCCGGAAGTCGTCAGCGCCGCGAGCAAAGTGTACTACGCGCGCGCGCACTGGGCGCTCGAGACGATGCTCGCGGATGCAGACTTTAAAAACATGGCGTGGACGTCGCTGCAGCCGAACGTGTTTGTCGGGCCGTATTTGGGCGGGCCGGCGGCGTGGGTGCGCGAATACAAGAACACGGGGGTGCAGGGAAAATTGGGGATTATTCTGGGTGAGGATGATAGTGTTGCGATTTTGGATGCGGGGGATGTTGGCGCTAACGCTGGGAATTTACTCGCACTTCGAGATGTTGAAGAGCTATAATGGGAAGAGATACGTGATCCGCGGGCCGGAGAATGTCTCGGGGAAGGACGTGTTGGAGTGGGTGGAGGAGGCGGCGGGGACGAAGGTTGAAGAGGTGGTGTGGAGGGATACGAGTATGATCAAGGGGTTGGGGGAGAAGGGGTATCCGGAGAATGTCATTGAGAGTATTATGTGCACGTGTGAGCCGGCGTGGGCGGGGTTGTGTAGGACGGATGTGGTGCCGACGAGTGAGGAGGTGGTGAGGTTGAGGGCGCCTAGAGGGAGTGCGAAGGAGGGGTTTCTGGCGCTGGTTAAGGGGGAGGAATGATTAGGATGAGGGACACAAATACAATCCGACTGTATTCAAGCTGTTTTCTTTCGTAAGTCTGACGACTATATTTATTTTTCGAACTCATTCGCATGGCCGTGAGTGCCCAGGCCATCTCCGCGTGGGCAGCCATCCATACGCCAAAACGCCATCAAACTTTCATTTAGCACACCACCCATGCCTAAGGACCCTGGGCCTTATTATCCGTGCCGCTTCCGTACCCACCATCGATCTTCGTCTCCTCTGCCAGCTTCGCACTATACACATGCTTGTAGTCCTCCTCGTTCCAACTCTGCTGCCTCGCCAACGCCCCCAGACTCAGACCCCTTGACCTCGTCTTCTTGACTGAATCGTCCTTGGACGACACACCAACCGGACTTCCGTAGTTCAACGGCACAACACCCTGACCCGGCTGAGGGAACTGGATGCCCTCGTTTGAGCCGTCGGTGATGGTATCAGCCGACATATCCGAGGATACGGAGGACTGTTGGGTGCGGCGCAGGGCATTCTCGTAGTTGTATGAGCTGGCGCGTGGGATTCCGGGGCGGCGGTATGCGATTTGGGCTTCGGTGAGGGAAGGGTCGGGCGCGGCAGAGTCGGTTTGCGCGGTGGCGTTGAGGGCGAATGCTTCTTCGGCTTCTGAGCGCGTTCCTGGGGTGAGACCAGATGGAGTAGCGATGCCGAAGTCGCCCTCGCTGGGCGGAAGGAGGCTTGATTTATCGGCCATTGTTGTTATTTTGTCTTAGCTGAGGTTAGCTGATGATATCTAAGTCGTAGAAGTAGTGTAGGGAAAGCTTGGCAACATACGTTTGGTGATCGTGAAGATTAGGCACTGAGGTGTGGTGAACACACGATCGGAGAATTGGAACTAGGTCCGATTTCTTGTTTTATTGTCTCTTTACGAGTAACACTTTCCTATCACATCATTAGTCCCAGCGACCATTTCCTTGTAAGGTAGCGACAAGTAATACACCACGGCGCTACTCCCTGCCGTACTGGACCACACCCACCCATTAAGACTTACCAGGAAAGATACAGGGTCAGATCCGAAACTCAAAGGACCGAATAATGCAGGTGTGGTTAAGCGTGACATTGTTCCTCCCCTTCTATACTATCTCGCTAAAGGTATGATGGCATCCTTGGCAGTGACGTCGCAATGCATCAGGGTCCAATTGTGCGGGGGCGCCATACCGCTTTTATTATTTGCAACAGCTGATCCATCGTCGATGCTTCCGATCCGAGGACGCGACAGGGATTGATGACAATCGGTGTGAGGGCGATGGAGAAATGTTGGTGCGGCTAGTTGTATATGATCGTTTGCCACAGGGGCGACAATAAGCTCGAATCTAAATCATCGTTGTATTTGCCCCAGATTCGATGGTATTAATCTAGGAGGTATATCAAGATCGGTGTAGTGACATCTTGAACGGGCGGCGAATCTCTTATGCTTGAACCGGTGTTCTGTACGGATGTGTGGCACGAGCATTTCCAAGATGCACGGGTCTGTCGTCATCGTCAGGATTTGCTTGTGGACACTTCTTCCACGTCTCCGCAATGCCTATTCCTGACGGATTTCCCGCTTGATATCCTTTTGTCGACAGTACCCGCACCCAGAACATTTGCTCTCCTTACAGAGCGCTTCCAGCATCGAGCCTCCCGGAACCTCCTTGTAGAACCAAGCTACCTCTCCCATTTGCTAGGCGAATTAGCATTAGCACTATACCCAATTTTGACATACCTACGCCTTTGAAGTACTTGTACGCGATGTTGCATCCGTCCTCGCAAAGGTTGTGGTCTTCGTATATCCATATGAGCGTAGTCAAGTGGACTTCGGAGATGACAGGAAAGGTCGAATATGCGCATGCCACTGGTAGCAAGAGTGAAAAAAAGCCGAGGAGGCGCATCGTGAACAGTGGGTTAAGTCTCGTTGTGGCGCAAGTGGGATCTTGGAGTTGAATCAGATTGGATAAGAGTCGCGGTAGTTCTACGAGCGAGGCCTCAGGTTTGTCGAGCGGTCGAGTCTTTTTTCTTAGTACAACAAGAGCCCCGGGAAGTGCATACTGGAAGTGGATTAAAACAATGATCCAGCTGGGTCTGCTCTCACCCTATGGGCATGCTCGAGTCCGCGGCGTGGTCGCAGTTCCAGTCCGACTGATTCAACTGGCTCGAACACTGTCCAGTCCTTGGCAACTGGTTGTGTCTTTTCGTAAAAATCACCATTGTGCGTGACCGACAAGCGGACGTGCCAACAGGTTCCATCTCATCTTCCCCAAACTTAACAATCGCGTAGTCCGTTTGCTGTGGAGCGCGCCCCGAGCTTATGTATTCTGTTTGTTTCCTCCCACCTACTTCAATATCCTTTCCCCCAACCCTAAACTCTTACTCCCACCTCCTCTCTTCTTGGACTGCCAGGCCACTCAATATCAAGTAAACCGCAATCATGCGCATCTCCAAGTATGTGCCGTTCCTCGAGGCCATCTTGCCGCTCGCGCTCGCTCAGTACAGCACACCTCCGCCGCCTACCAATTCCACCTGCTCCGTAGACGCCTACCAATGCTCCGGTAACACTTTCCAGAAGTGCGCCGCCGACGGAATTTGGCAGGACATTGCGAAGTGCAGCATGGTAGCACGCTGCTCTGCACAATACTCTGTCACCGCGGGCCGTGGTGGCTGCTTGCCCGACGCCAACGTCAGCAACAGCGCGAAGCATTGCTCAGTCATCGACGAGCGCCGCTGCGACACCAACAACAACCTGCAGGAGTGTGCCGATAATGGACAGTGGGGCACGATCAAGAACTGCACCAAGACTGCTCTGTGCTCTGCGGAGAAGACTGCCACGGACCATGGAGGTTGTTATCCCATTGAAGACGACCACAAGCTCGTCCATACTGAGTGCTTCGAGGTTGGTATTCATCGGTGCTCCAACGGCAAGAACAGTCTCGAGACCTGTGGCGACGATGGGAACTGGAAGACAGTCAAGCAATGTAAGGAGGGCGAGACCTGCAAGATCAACAGCAAGTTCTTCGACGGCGGCCAGTGCCTTCCGCCATCGCCTGTTTCTCCTAGCGAGCCCTCTCCCGGCCCTCCAAAGGACACTGATGGCGAGAAGTGTTCCGAGCTCAACGCGTACCGCTGCAACAACAATGTGCTAGAGAACTGCGGCAACACTGGCCACTGGCCCATCCATCAGTGGAAGGAAGTCAAGTCATGCCTGAAAAGCGAGACGTGCATGGTCAGCAACCAGTACATAAAAGGCACGTGCGTGCCTTCATACGTTCCCAGCAACCCATATCCTGCACCTCCCGCGGAGCCTTCGCCCGCCCCTCCCAAGGAATCCTCGCCTACTCTTCCCGTAGAGCCCTCTCCCACTCCCCCCAAGGATACCAATGGCGAGAAGTGTCCTAAGATCAACGCGTACCGCTGCAACAACAACATCCTCGAGAAGTGCGACAACACCGGCCACTGGCCCACCGGATACTGGAAGAAAGTGAAGTCATGCCTGGAGAGCGAGATGTGCATAGTCAAAGAACAGTTTTTTGGGTGCTTGCCATCGTACGTTCCCAGCAATCCCTACCCAACTCCTCCCGCGGACCCAGCTCCTGGCCCTCCCAAGGAGTCCTCGTCTACTACTTCCACGCCTACTCTTCCTACGCCTACTCCCCCCAAGGAATCCTCGCCTGCCCCTCCCATGGACGACGAGCGATGCCAAAACACACAGGCCCGCTGCAACGAGAACATGATTCAAACTTGTGATGGGGAGTTTTGGAGCGCGGGTTCGAGCTGTGGCAAGGATAACGTCTGTATTGAGAACTGTGGCCGCAAGATGTGCAGGCCTTACTGCATGAACAGGGAAGAGTACTACACTGTGGTCGGCGACAGCAACAACTCTTCGACTACCGATGCTGCGCCTGTGGTCGAGCGCTCCGAGCTCGAGGCCTGCGATCGGCCTGGGCTTGAGCGTTGCATGTACGATGCGCCTGTTCGTACGCAGTCGTGTACTAATGGCACTTGGGTCGACAAAGAGGTTTGCCCTGAGGATACAATCTGCTGGGCTGACAACGATGGAGACGAGACTGCTGAATGCGCACCGATGCCTGAAATTCCACCGCAGGTCAACAAGACGCGCTCCGAGTCCTGTGATCGTCCTGGCCTCGAGCGCTGCATGTACGACACTCCCATTAGAACCCAGTCATGCACGAACGGCACGTGGACCGATAAGAAGATCTGCCCTGCTAACACCATCTGCTGGGCTGATAACGATGGTGATGAGACCGCCGAATGCGTCCCGAGTCCCGGCCTCCCACCGCAAGCCATGAATGCGCGCCCCAAGACCGAGTCGTGTGATCGTCTCGGTCTCGAGCGTTGCATGTACGACACTCCCGTCCGCACCCAGTCATGTACCAATGGCACCTGGACCGACAAGGAGATCTGCCCCGAGATGACCGTCTGCTGGGCTGACAACGACGGCACCGAAGCTGCTGAATGCCTACAAGAAGCCCGGCCTCCCACCGTACGTGCGCTCTGCTTCACTCTCGGCTCGTAGCGACTGGCCCACCGAGCCTTGTCGTCCTGGCCATTTCAACTGCGACTCCGACCGCTACAGCCTGCTTCTCTGCCGCGCGGACAAGAAGTGGCATTTCAGCAAGAAGTGCCTTACACCAGGAGACTGCATGGTCGACGGCCCAGGTCAAGCTCACTGCGAAAGCGGCGAGATGGATCCACCCAAGGCCAAGCGCTCTGAATGCAATTCGGGCGACCGGGCTTGCGACAAAGACCGTCGGTTCCTATTCACGTGCAACGACAGCGGTAACTGGGACGAAGCTTTCCAGTGCTTCCGCGAGGGGTACTGTCGGCCTGACGCCACTTCGCCATTGACTTGTGCAGGCTGGCCGTTGTTTGACGACAATGACGGCGCGTGCAAGTCTGCTTGCGAGGGTCTATATTATCTGTACTGTATTGGTGTAAGTTCCCGAAGTGTGTTTGGTTGATAAGATTGTAGTCACTAATATTTGAGTAGGATAACTGGAAGAAGCCTGAAAAGGTCGAGGAGTGTCGGCGGAATATGTGTACGGAGAAAGAAGTAAGTGTACACCTGTGTCGCAGGTGGAATGATGGCTAATGAATGTGCTAGTGCAGTACGTGCGATCGCTGCAACTTTAGGTTGCCCTATGGTGTCAAGCCTCAGGTGGACTTGAGCACTTTGGTTCGTGGGTCGAAGTAGACGCACGGTGTTCAAGATGTTCGATTCCAGGGATTTTCTTGAATTTAGTGAACGATTCGAATCCGTCTATGTGGAAACGGTCATCGGAAGATAATCAGGACAGGTTACTATAAGATTTGATAGCGTGCTGGCATAGCAAGGGTTTAGATCTCACCGTTCCGTAGCCTTGAATAAACACGGCTTCCGTTTCACTCACACTCATACTTCTCCGCTTGTTCTTCTTCGCCACTCGCCTCGTCTTCTTCCTCATACCCTTTGTCCTATTCATCCTCACTATCCTCATCCTCTGCGCCAACTTTGCGCGGCATGAAGACAATAGGGTGAAGCGCGTCAGGATCGAGCCAAGCTTCACCATCCATCACACCATGAACATAGGCATCGCCCAAAAACTTGCACAAACGTGCATTCGGGTCGGTCAAATTGCTCCTGAATGTTCGTACGATGTAGGGCACCCTTCCGCCAGGCATAAGTACCACTTCGTCACCTGCTTTACAGTCTTCAGGGCCCCACCCGATGTACCCTTTTTCAGTCAGGATAAAACGCCGGCACGCTGACGCACACATGACAGCATGGCCGAAGATCTCAGAACCTTCTGTCATGTTCAAAGGATCCCATGGAAACCACTCACGGTACATATGCTCGTCCTTGTCTTCAAAGCGATAGAACGGTTCAGTTTTTCGGTTTCCGAGTCCGCCCGGATGAATTCCGCCACCAAGAGTCTTCCAGAACGCATTGTCGCGGGATGCATATGGCGTTGCAACGTCTCCGTCGATCTTGCCGAGTTTTCGGAGTTTGGGGACTGTATCTGGCCACGTTGCCGCTTGATCTGACTGATCAGCGACTTTTGCTACCTTGTCAATGCCCATGGCGACAGTTATAGCCGTGCCATTCGTGATCGTTATGTGTGCTTTGCTTTTCCTACTTGCTTTGAAGGGTTTGTAGTGCAGCATCTTCAGACGTTGTATAAGTGGCTCACGCTGCATAATGCCCACATTTGACGTCCAGTCGGGCACACAAGACGGCAACCTGGTTGACAGCAATGGATGCCCTGGGCCGCATACATGGCTGAGTACGTCAAGAGACTCTGTGACCTCAATCGAAGCTATAGCCATGTTTTGGAAAACTTCTGCTGTTGGTGTAGTATACGACACCTTAATGCGTTCTCGATATGCTGGGCTGGCAAGACCAAGCACGCTGTATATATTGTCTCGAACATCCCAGCAGCCGCGAAACCTGAACCTGGTGACTCTGTAGAGGAGATCATCCTCGAGCTCGGCCCCAGCAGAGAAGAAGAGCGCACTGGCGCTTGTTTGGCTCTCCCATACAGTGAGTTGCGTTGCTTCGTCACGCCAGTGGAGCTTCGCACCCTTCAGGCAGCATCTAAAGTGCGGATTGATATTCTTGAGGTAGTCCCCGATAAGGGGAGCTGGTATTTCCTGGATTCCAGACATGAAGGTGACTTGCTGAGCGAGCAAACCCTCTTGCACGGTCCTAAATGTCGGTAGATGAAATCAGAACATTTCTCACGTGCAGTTCGCACACTTGACATCACTTACCATGCCCTCGTCCACCACGGCAACGCGAAGAAGCGTGCAAGATAGGAGCACAGAAGCTCAGAGCTGGCATCGAGACCTCCATTGGAGGTAAAGTGTGGTTCTTGTAGTGGACTGTAATGCAAATCTTTATCGCTCGCTATCGCAAACATGAATCGGAGTGCGATTTCTTGCCCCTTCCAATAAGGGCCAAGGAATACGATGACTTCTTTTGCTAGGCGATAAATATATTCCATTTGAGAAACCTGGGATGCACGTTCCTCAAGATCCCCTTGATTGATACACAGAGCATCAATCCAGCAGATACGCTCATCGTAGTCCTTGCGTAGATGGACTAGCGCTTGATGCAGGTTCTCTGTCACTGGAAAATCGTGACCTTGTAGGCGGATGGGTTTTCTTTTTGCTGGCATCCCCCCAGACGTAAGATAGAGCCTCGAAATCTGAAGGGTCTTCGAGTGTAGTACGGCTGAAGAAGCAGTCAATAGTGTCGGTGTCTTCCCCACTCGTCAGCTTCGCGGTTTGCGAAGGAGAAGAGGACTTTGGACGTATGTGAAGTACGCGAATTTCACGCCGAGTATCGTCAAGTGGGGTATAGGTGTATGTCGATTGCTGGGCCTCCATCTTGCCAGGGTCGCGAAGTTCGATCCAGAGGTCCGAAGGTGCGAAGGTATTGTAATGACAAGATGGTTAGGCAGCCATCACGCGAAAATAGCAGTCGCGTCTTGGTTCATACTTTAGCGAGACTAGCAGACAGTGCATGCAGCCTCGCAAAACGAATCCGAGAGGCTTCACAGCCCATCCGGCGCCGCAACATTTCCGACGCGACTGGTGTTGTGGCCAAACTAAACACTCTCCGACTTTTTTGAGCATGCGCAGAGGCGGTAGATAAATGTGGCATGAGATTGCAGCGCTGCGCTCAATGCTGGTCAAGCGAAGTATGAGGTGCGTTGTTGCATGATGGCTCAGCCATCATGACTGGAGGTGTGAGACAGCACTCAGCGAGGAAGGCACGACGAAGCACATGGCCCAATCCGTTGGATGTCTGGCGTAAATTACAAACCGAAAAGCAGCGAATTGTGACAGGGAATCTATCACGCGCAAATTGCTCTGCAATACATAGGAAGCTGTACAGTTCTCAAAATCATGGATGCACCGTTTTTGTCGAGGGATGAATGTCAACGTCAGTCCAACTCCTGACGCCACCCTATATTTCTAGTAAATGAAGTACTTTTAATCGTCTGATTCGTTATCGTCTAAGCGGGCAGACCCATGAGTCGTTTTACGAGATTACCTAGTGGTCCAAACAGAGGGTACCGTGCAGCGCCGGAGCCGGCTCTTCGACCCAGCCACAAGGCGTATGCTCCGACGATGACGGCTAGTCCAACATATCCGTACCTGCGGTAGAACCAGAGGCGTCGTCTGATGTATAGTGCATTTTGGCCGACCCGCCTGAGGGCTTGCTGTCTCCTGACGTCCTTTTCCTGTTGCAGGAATAGTCGCTCGCCATCTTCCAGGGTGAGACGATGCAAGTCGGAGACATCGGCGGAGGTCTTGAGAGCGCTCGACGATGATATCCGCCACCACTCCCAACTTCCTAGCGACGCGGGCGGAAGTCTCTCGTATAGCTCTAGCGTTCGTGCGAGGTGGAACTCGACGTCAAACGGCTGAGGCAGCTTCCCGAGCATGACATAGAGGATATCCTCGTCTTCCTGATCAATCTCAAGCAGCTCTTCTCGTCTCGAGAGCACCACAGCCGCGAAGAGGTATATGGGCATAACAGCATCGTGCGCCAAGAAGAAGTCGAACAGCCTCGTAATGTCCTTGTAGTCCTGTATGTTGTGGGCAAACAGTTGGTGATGGTGCCGGCCAGGGCGAACGATGGCTGACTCTTAGGCAGATGATTGAACAGCTCAGGATCGGCGGCGCGAAAGATGGGTCGGAGCAGTTCGAGCTGGGATATGGCGGGGTCGAGCGTGGATAGCATGAAGTCGCGGATACGGAGCAGACTCAGACGGGCTACTGCAGCGGGTGCATCCTGCACACCGAGGACGAGCAGGAAGACCTGGACGATGTCGTGATAGCCCTGGAAGTAGCACAGCGTAGGGTGGCGGCGGAGCACATGGATTATTACATCGGAAAGCTCTTCCTTCCTACGTTCCAGCTGCTTTTCTGACTCTGGAATCTGTCAGCGGCTTGGCCGTGTGCGGAAGTCCATCAAAGTACCATTTTTTGGGTAGTACACAAAGGCACGGTTGACATCCAGGCTAACCTGATGCTCGTCTTTGTGGGGTGGCAGCTTTTCCCATGGCGTCCTGTTCGAGTCCTGCTCAGAGCACCCAAGTAGCAGAGGCCCTGAAATGGTCAGCGGCGGCGTCGTCGTTGTGCTGTGGGATCGGCATACAGGCTGTGCGACGTAGACTATCGCTGATGAGACCAGAGCTGGTCGTGGCCAGATGGACCAGGGTGGACAGATCGCGGTCCCGACATGCACCCGCGATCAGCGCCTCTTTCTCCTTCTCGGCCGGCGAGAGCTCGACAACGGGTGATGTGCGCCGTGGTGGCAGGCTGTTGGAGCTCACTGAACGAGATACTGAGCGAGACGCGGAGCGGGAGGTGTTGCTTGAGGCCATAATAATACCCGCATCTCGAGTCCGCGTGCTAGTAAAGAGCTGCTTCACAGATCAAGTCAGGTTCTTGGGCGCTCGTGCCTCACGTTGTGTCGTCGCGAAACAGACGGAAAAATACGTGTTTGCTGAGACATGACGTGCGCGCGTGTGCCCGGGCGCGCGCCAGGATTCACGCAAGGGACTCGCGACTTCTTCCCCGTCGCACCCGAGGAGGCTTGGCACGTCTCGACAGTGAAGGTCCCGCTGTCTGCCCCTCCCCAATCTTGCTCATCCACATCCGCATCCGCATCTGAGCCATCCCCGGACAGCAATACATGGGACAGCTTCTTAGTGCGATCCTCGAATCTGCATCGCTGCCAGATCGAGTCAATCGGCCTGCGGGTTCGTAACGTTGCAATTTGGGCCGTTCCGAGGCGCAAAGCTAAACCGCTTTCTCGCTCGCCTTCATTACATGCACAACACCAAGCATATCGACAACCAACGAGAGCAGTCTGCTCGTGAGGACCCCACCAGATCTTGCCCCGGCCACAGACCCAGCCAGCGGGGCCAACGGACGCGCTACAATCTGAGATCGTGCCATCGGCGCTGCAAGATCTGAGCCTCCACTTCAGATCGTCTTCGCCGTCGAATCAGGCATCATTCACTCATCTGTCACCACATTTTCTCATAGCCTGAGGCCTCTAAATTGCTCGCTGTATTGCTGTGACCCACTACAGCCGTCTCTTGCATCTTTTTGTCAGGGCACCCTGGCAGCTGTACCCTTCATTCGTTCACACTCTCCTAGGCATCAAAACATTATCCAATCCATCCCTTGTGCCGGCTGTTGTGCACACTATCTAGTCGCGTCAACTGCCCCTCACAGCGTGCCTGGTTTTTTTCGCCCCGCCAAGTTCCGCTTCCGTCTGACAAGCTACGCCTGCTCGACCAGGCACCAACATGTTACATCTCTTCTCTTACAGTACATGCCCGTTTCTCCCGAAGCTGGTCTAAGCCAGTGGCAGTGTGCCTCTGCACACTTTGGCAACCTACTGTTGGCCTAGCGTCATCTCACTTCGTCTCGCGTTCGCTTGTGAGCGCCACCGCTTCTGAGCTCTTGCCTCAAGATGAATCACCAAGTTCAAACCTCTGTCCTGGTCAATAACGAATGGGTGTCAAGGCCAGTCGATGCATATCAATTCATGGCACAAGCCCGAGAGTCTGACGGCGACATGCCAAAGTCAACCGCTAAGCCCAGGAATCAGGTACCAGAGCTCGGTATCCTCTCGAGGACTGTGTTCGCAAGCCCGCTTTTCAAATCTGTCCGACCCGCCAACGTTCGAAGCAAAGACCTCAACGACATCGTGTTGATTGGAGAAGATGCTCTTCAGCTGAAAGAGATTCATGACTACGGACGTTTACGCCATGTCGCAACCAAGTCTGACTTCAAGGGCCGCATCCTCGCAGCCAGAGTGTTTGGTGACCCTCGTGAGATCCCAGTCAGCGTGGCCAGTCCTCTGCCCAAGCAGCGCCCGTGGCACCAAGGGAGAAGATCTACAACAGGAGAGGAAGAATGTGTTCTTCCACCTGAGGTCCTCGTACTTGCCCTTACAAATAGGACTCTTATGTTCCTGTGGGCTCGCCATACTCGAAAGGGTGCAGTCACTTTTAGCCAAAGGGCTGTCAGGCTTCCCGCGGGAGCTTCACAATTCGATCGTTTTGGCACTTTTCTAGCGATAGATCCCAAGCAGCGAGCCACGGCAGTAGCTGCGCAGGAGGGGCGCTTCATACTATACAAGACGAAGTCTATGCAAAAGTGGCGCAAGGAACTGCGCAACGGCATGGATACTACGCCCATCGAAGACGAGCGTATCATGCCGATCGAAGGTCGGGTTATGCATATGGAATTCTTGTCGTCGGGACTCGCACAGGATGAGTTCCACGTTGTGCTCTTGTTCGTTATCGCATTACAGGGCAAGACGAAGATGACATGCTTTGACTGGGACTGTAGACAAGATCTTAGTACTGCTGCAGTTCGGACTGAGCGGGTTGCTGTGGACTATCGTAGGTGGGCATGCTCCATTCTCGACTTTGCTCAAGCTGATCTTAGTAGATGATCATAACCCGTCACTACTGATACCCCTCAGTCGTACATCAGACTTCATTCTAGTATTTGATACGCATGTAACATTATACAAAGATGTACTATCCGGTGTCCCTCGACGTCTCGAAATTCCCATTGCCCCAGAAATAATTCCTTCTCTACTTCCAGGCGATAGCAAACGCCGGCCGCGCTGGGTGGAGTGGGACAAGACGCCTCGCAATCCAGACTTCCCGAAAGAAGCTTTCTACGTAGCGCGCGAAGATGGAAGAATCATGTACCTTGAAAGAGGTCCGACCGGCGTGGACACCGTGGAAGCTGGTGACTGGCCTCATCGTATCGACACTGCCTTTGCCTGTTTGAGTGTCGACAATTCGGAATACTCTCAGCTATATCCTGATGTCCTGATAGCAGGAGGCGCTGGCAACGATGGACGCCTCTGCAAACTAGGATCTTGGCCAGCTGAATACTCGTATGCCTCATATCCCGTATCCAACGAGCTCTCTTATGTTGATTCGATATCGAACTGGACGCCGTTGACGGACCTTTCGGTGGCGAGTCCCTCTGGAGGCCCAATGCCTCAAGGGCGTGATCGCTACTCTATCTTTGTAGCCAATGGGTCCAGCCCACATGGTGAGATATCTGAGCTGCGACGGGGTGTTCGTTCACTCATTGACCACTCGTTCAGTGGTATGACTGGCTGTACCGGTATCTGGGTCGTCGATCACGGCAGCCAGACATTGGATATCGATGGAAGAGTGGCCAGGCAGCACTATGCATTATTGATCATCACAATGCCTCCGGAAACCCTCTTGATCCGCATTGTTCGAACACAGAGCGAGATCCGCGGAGATTTCTCCGGAGCATGGGAGGACGGCGCATGGAAAGTGGATCAGATACCCAACGATGACGAGCCTACTGAGGATGGAGTCATGAGAGATATGGAAACCATTACAGCTTGTCCTTGGACAGAGAAACTCGCAATACAGATTACCCGAGACGAAGTACGGGTGCTGCATCGGCCCAGTCTACAGAAGAGCGATTTATTCTCCTGCACCAGCTCGATCTTACTTGCTGCTTGCAGGCCTGGATTTCCTTTCGTCGCAATCACCTTCCGTGAATCCGGAAGAACATACTTGGAGGTGCTGTGTATATCATCAGATGGGATTTTTGTGAAGACTGCATCGCAGCACAGCAGATTTTTGTTGGACCATGACCCAACATGCATAGAACTTTTTGAGGTTGATGGCACTATGTGCGTCCTTGTTGGGACGTTTGGGTCGACCATATACTTCTTGAAGGTAGACGAGAACGGTGACCTTCATGCGATGCTCAATGACTCCCTCAAGAGCGCTGAGAACGACGAAATTCGCATGATACTGGAAAGCGCATCCTTGCTTTCCACAAAAGAGCAGCAGACATTGGTTTGCGCAACACGCAATGGATATCTCCTTAGCTCGCGCCTGCCAAAAACCAAGAGCAGTAAGTCCTACGAGTTGGTTGCGATGCCAAGACTGACGCCTACAGATGCAACGCATCTCAGTTGGCATGTAGTGAAGATGGGCACCACTTCCGCCAAGATTACCGCGAGCGCCACGGATACCTCTACAGCCTTTGTGTCATGCGGTCCGGACTTATGTCGCGTACGCTGCTCAGCCAGCAACCCTTCCATGCTGGACGTCGACTCCTTATGGTTTACAAGCCGTTTTAGGCCAGGATACCAGCAGTCTGCTGTGACAGCATTGTATCAGCTACCTTTCTCCAATGACAACAAGACCACAGGTCGAAACCTGGGTGGCTTTATGTTTGTCGTAGCAGGTGATGAGTTCCACTGCTCACAGCTCGACACAGACATTCGATGGACAGCTCAAGATGCCTCGCCTTTATCGCGAGACGATAGTGGACCCGTGCCACGGAAGCTCCTTACCGGCGCTAGACCTACAAATGTCACCTACTTGAAGCCGACGCGCAAAATGGTAGTAACCACTATGGAGGCTAAGGAGGGCGAAGCTCCCCCGAACGGATACAGAGTCCTGCATTCAGCCATCAAGCTGCTCGACGTACACGACCACAAGGCAGTGGAGGAGGCAGAGATCAAGCAAGAAGACCAGCATGAATATGCGAACAAATTGGTCGCAGCTCAGTATAAACTAAAGCACGGCGAACGAGTCTACTCAATCGCTGAATGGCTCTTCGTCGACCCCGGCAACAGAAAGTTTAATTTCATCATTGTCGGGACTGGAATTCCGGGTAGCGCTGGTAAAGAGACCGGAAGGCGCCTAGTCTTCAACGTTGGCAAGAATGAACCAGCCGCGAAATTAGAGTTGAAGAAATACTCCAGCTTCGGCTATCCCGTGTATTGCACAGCCGCGTATAGCAACACCCAGATCGTCAGCGCGATTGGCAAAAATTTAACCCTAGACTCATTCGATTGCGATACTGGAGTGTAAGCCATTGTACTTGTGCTTTTCATATGTAGTTCGCTGACTCTCCGCAGATTCAGAAAAGTGTACAGCAATAGATCTGCCATCAGCAGCCATCCACATCACCATCCGCGACAAGTACGTTCACGTCTCGACGCTACAGCATTCGCACCTATGCTACATAATAGACGAAAGCAACGGCAAACCCGAATTTAAGCGACTCTTCAGCGACAGCCGCGAGCGCAACTGCTCAACCCATCTCGTCGTCGACATACCCAACCTCTCGGGCCAAGACACCATCGTCCTCGTCAATGACAAGAAAAGTTCCTCCGTCACCGGCCTGCACCGTACTACCACCAAAACCCACAAGTTCGCCACCCCAACCCTCTTCGAAGCATGCCTTCCGCGCACCGTTGTCCGCATACAACAAGGCGACATCCGCCCGCCCTGGCGCCGTCCCGCAGCACCAACCATCGGCGTGCTCAACAACGACATCATCGGTGCCTGTTCCGACGGCACAATCTACACCTTCTCCATCCTCTCGCAACCCGCTCGCCACTTGCTGCGCTTCCTGCAAAACCTCATCGAGGAGAAAGACAAGCGCGACCCAATGAACCACGTCACCGGCAGTCTCTCAGACGTACTCATGCACGGCGCAGATGGGAATCAAGAAGATAAGATCCGCGCGCTGGACGTTGATCCGAGGGTGAAAGAGCGCGGCATGGCGGGACCGCGGTTCAAGGCTATCGATGGCGATTTGGTGGGGAGGTGGATGGACGTTGACGGTGATTTGGAGGCGTTGGTGGGAGAGGGTACGGAGGCGAATGTAGGCAGGATTTTTACGGAGTTTGTGGCGGAGGTGTGGGAGGATGAGATGGATGCTATGGGGAAGGTTAGGGGGTGGTTGGCAGAGGTGTTCATGCCTGTGCTTTGAGCATTTTGAGAGTGTGTAGGGTTGTTGGTTTTGCAAAGATTGTTCTTGTTTGAAGGTATTTGGTGGGTTGGTGTGTGAAGCATGTTTAAGACATAGTTGAGGTGCATTTGGTGGCAGTCTACGAACGATCATGATCTTTTTCCTTCCCAAGTTCCTACAGCATATCTCCCTCACTACCTGCAAGCCCCAAGCCGCATCAACATCATCGAGATTCTCAATTACGTTCCACACCTCTACCAAAGTCTCTCTCACACTATGTATCTAACTCCCCCTAGCTCTCTCTCATCAATCAATCCAACAAACGTTGGCGCGATCAGGTGGGCGCCGGACTTTACCTTTCGGGCCACAAATCTTGTGCAGGTTGATTACAATATATTCGGTGGGCGAAGATTTGATGGTCTTCTGAATAATCAGATCGCCGTGGTTGTATTTTCTGCTGGTTTCACCGTTTCACCTGCCAAGACTTGTAAAAGAGCGGAATTGTGCGGTGTCGCCAACACCCCCATAGTCTTCACACTCAAGGTAAATTTTAATTTTACGCCTACCACATGAATTGACCCTCCTGTCTTCATAACAGACAGGATCTTTTTAGGTTTGTAGAGGGCGCTCTCGACCAATCAGTATCAATAATACAGAGGGCGTAGTCGTCCTATCATATGTGCAAGCTTCGCCCTTTCTTTCTGGCAATGCTGCATTGCTGGCCACTCTAGCTGCGAGTCGGGCTTGCCTGGTTGTACGACGTTAAGTGTGCTGAATATTGCATGGAGGTTGAGACTCTGCATGAAGGGCGAATTCGACCAATGGAACGACATGTTGGAGGGGCGAACTCATCCTATCAGGGGGTATGTAGTCGCCCTTTATGGTTTCGGTTACACGACTGATGAACTAGTAGACGCGGTTGTAGAGATTAGACTGCCGGGTTCAGCGGCCGGGCTAGAGCTTCCTGCACAGCGTTGACAGTGCCGAAAAAAAGCTCGCTTAACTACTGGTCTCATGAAATGCAAGAATAGCGGGACAAATCGGCTTTCGGTAAAGACTGTGTTCATATTTTTGGGGGGTTTGTACTATATACCAAAAGCACGCAAACGCCAGTGAAGAGCAGATGCTTAGTGAATGTGCGGCAAAGCATGCCAAGGAAGCCAATCAAAGACGAAATGAAAAGATTTGGAGAAGAGAAAACGCCCAACTGCGTCTTGTGTACTTTCAGCCTCGTCGCTTACGCCCTTCGCCTGCCACATAGGTGTATGCAGACCCATGTCTGACCTACAACCTGATCTTGTGGCCCTGCTTCATGTGAGCGCGTAGCTTGTCGGCGCGGTGGAATGTCATGTCGCATTCGATGACAGCGCATTTGAACTTGGGCGGGCCATGCTTGAGCATGTGGCGGCGACAGTCTCCGGCGCGGACGAAGGACCTTCCACATCCGGCGAAGGAGCAGGTGATGCGCTGTGCAGGGGTAGATGTAGTACCAACACCGGGGATTGTTGGCGGTGTAGGGTCCAGTTGCGGCTGTGCACTGGCGAGGCTGAAGTCGAAGTGCAACTCAGGCAGAGCTGGTGGGAAGAAGGTGCCGCTGGTCAGCAGAGGCACGCTGCCCTGTCCATCCGGAATTTTCATCCAAGATTCATCTCCAAGATGCTGATCCCAGAGTGGGTAGCTGTTGACATTGAATGCGGAGCGGTCGAAGTTCCAGGCCTCGGAAGCAGATGGAGAGGTCCCCAGGCTGTCAGGACGTGTCTGAAAACATGCAGGTGTCGCTAAGGACGCCGAGGGTTCGTTCACAGAGGTTGCATTCCAGATAGATGGTCCTTCATACCATACCTGCCGTGGTCGCTGGTCGTTGGTCGATAATTGATAGGGTCCCTCGTAAGCGCAAGCATGTGTGACGCCATCGGTCCCAGCAGGTTCGGAAAGGGCACCATCTTGCCCCGAACTGAAAAAGGCATACCTGCATGATGTTAAAAAAAAATCACCTTTCGTCCAAGGTTTCGTCGAAAAGGCCCGAGTTTGAAGGCATCGCGAAGTTTGAGAAGATTCTTGGCAGATATGTTGGCTGCCGTCTTGGTTGCTGAAGGACAAATGCTATGGCTCAACGATAGCTAGTGGCGCGAGACTTGCGGGCAAGTGGAGAAATTCAAGGAGTTGTTGAAAAAGCTTTGAGCGCTCAATTCAGAGGCTCCTAGTATAGAAGTATTGATAGTGGAAGACTGTTGGCGGCTGACCGCGCAAGAGTGCGGAGACACTACCTATGTACGAGAGACGTAAGTGAGGGGCCTCCAGAAGCCCTGGCACCTATATTCTCCCCTGTAAGCCCCACAGCGGCTGTAGAGCGCAAAATTATTCTAGTTTCAACTGATTAAGCCTAATGATGCATCGTTCACGGCACGTCGACGATACACAGTCACTCCGCTGTGAACTTCGAATCTCCATGAATACTCATAACTTCCGATGCGATGAATGCGCAAAAACTTTCGACGCCATAGGTAAACTCAAGTGAGTATCACATGCATGATCGAACATTTCTTCGACCCGCTGATGCACGATGAAAAGCCGGCACGTCAAGAAACACTCCAAACCGTATCAGTGCAATAAATGCGTGCGGGCTTTTGCTTTACGCTTGGATCTAGACCGACACGTGAGAGCTCGCCATAGCATGGCCGTTGAAAGACACGCGTGCTCCGTCAATGGCTGTACTTTCCGGGCGACCCGCAAAGACAACCTTCGTCAACACCATCAAAGACTTCATCCGTCCATACCATTCTTACAGAAACTCATCGCGCGGGACAATCCCAAAAGCCATTATAGTCTCGAGGATAGGCAAAGCACAGATAGTGCACCCGCTTCAGCTCAGCAAAGCAAGCCGGAAGTTGCTGAACAGTCACTGCCCTGGGCCTCCAACTTATTCTTTCAGGCAGCATCGGCAGGCGATTCCGCTGTTCTGCAGGCCCAACTAAATTCTGGGATCGACATAAATGTCCGAGCAGCTGATGGATCATCTGCATTGCACTGTGCAACAAGAGCAGGACACTCTTCTGTCGCCAAGTGGCTACTTCAAAACGGTGCATATTTAGAAGCCACAAATTTCAAGTTGAGATCACCACTACACGAGGCATTGATTGGACACGACCTGAAAACTGTACAATTGCTCATTCATGAGGGAGCCCTATTAGACGTCTCTTCCATCACTATTGACAGTTTGGGCCGGTCGGAGAGCGAGGAAATGCTTAAAGTGTGCTTGGATGATCTCGCTGATAACGTCAAATCAACCACCCTATACAGGATTCTTAAAGCCGCATCGAAGAGTGGCCACATTCGTACAGTCCAAGCGGTCTTATCGCTGTTTCTCAACAATGTCAGCGCATTGAATGGAACAATCTCACAAAATCGACTTGCAGCGTGGCAAACACGCTCGATGAGACCGGACTTGGCTGCAAAGCATCTCGAAAATAGAGTGCAAGCTTACACACCACTTCAAATCGCGGCAGTCAACGGGCATCTTGAGATTGTACAGCTTCTCGTAAACCATGGATCTGATATCAATCAAGCCTACCATGGAATGACGCCTTTCTGCTTGACGGTTCTCAGAGGGCATGTTCATGTTGCGGAATACCTTTTCGATCAGGCAAATCTTAGTAAAGATCACGCGGATCTCACATCACACTATAGAATCTGGACACCGCTGCATCAAGTAGCTCATGATGGGAGATGTGAGATGATCGAATTCCTCTTGGATCGCAACTTGTTCGACATTCACGTTTCTGATCGCTTTGGTCGGACACCTTTACATGCCGCAGCAAGTTCGGGCCGCTTGAAAGCGGTCATGCTACTTCTCAAGAGGAGTAATAGCAACAATACCGATGACAGTACAGCTGTACTTACCCCACTTCAACTTGCGGCTGTCGGAGGTCATCTGGAAGTTGTTCAGCCATTGCTCGATCACTTGGGTTTCGATACAGCTCCGTTTTCAACATCAGAAGTGCCTCAACAGGGCCAGTTCGAGCCGATCCGAGTCTTGGAGCGACTTCTCAAACATCCCGACTTTGAAGACATCAACTTCACTCATCACAGCAGATTCGATGCCGATCGGAATGGACTTTTAAATGCGATGATAAGCAAGAAGCAGTACGACTGCGTTCGGCTTTTGTTGAGCCACGGAAGGATCAATGTCAATCTGGAAGGCGGGACCTGGTCCAGTGGTCTCTACACTCCACTTATTCTCGCTGTCGAGCTTGGACAAAAAGACATTGTGGAGTTGCTCCTCCGGCACAAAGACATCGACATCAATGCACGCACGGAGGTACTTTACGGGGGAATTTACAGGGGAGATTATCGTCAGAAGACTGCACTGAGCGTAGCCAGAGCAAAGGGGCACGGCGATATTGTTGAGCTTCTTCTCGCACACGGCGCCAAAGATACAGCTCCAGAATTACTAAAGACTTGATCTGTCCTGGAGGGGTGTGCGGAGAATGAGTGTGAAAAAATTTGCGGAAGCACAACATCATTCGCATGGAGCGAGCCTTGGAAATGATGCGGCCATGTGACCGGAAAGGATAAGGACACTTTATCTTCAAGAGAATCAGGCGGGTCGATTGAAATTATCTTCGTTCATTGATCTATTCTGTCACCATATACCAACTGTCTCATATCATAACTCTCTAATAGTAGCACATTTATGCGCCGTTATTTACTTTCCGCGTGGGCTTCATATCTTGACTTCGTAGAATGTGCGATGCACGTGAGTGAATGTGGGTTGAGGCTCTGCTCACGTGTATGGCTACCTGATGAGTCAACAGACACTTCCAGCTTCCCAAAGTAATCCGACCAATGAAACTGAAGGCGCGCACATGCCTGTGTCCAATCGCGCCCCTCGTTTCGATGAGCCGTCAGGACTGACACCGAAGGGGCACAATTATCCAATCAGCGAGCAGGATTTGGAGGACGCGTGCATGGCAGCCGCGTTCAGCTGAGTTGCCCTTGCACAGAGGGCGCGCAAAACCAATCACGACTGCTCAAAAAACCTTTAAAATGAGGCGCGAGACGTGCTGACGCGCATTCGATGTGCATCGCTCCATGCAGCGCTGCGCTGGCACGGCTTGTAGGTGTGGATGTGTGGGTGCAGGAAGCTGATGTACAGCATGACCGGCTATTACCACGCGCGTGACACGCGCATATGTCAAGTTAGTGAAGTCGCAATGAGGCTCTTTCTGACGCCTCTACAACGGTGTGAAGGCGACACGAAGTCCGTGTTGTTGTGGCATGATGAAGGTGGTGAAGCTAGTCTTATTATGGTTAGGGAAGGAGAGTTTGAGCTGATCAACATCATGGCTTCAAGGGGAATAATGAGTGTGATTGCTATGTGCCTACATAATTACAACAAACAAGTGACTAGATACGACCAAATGAGTGAGTGAAGTACTGCGCTAGGAGATAAGCATACTGTAGAGACCGTTGAAAACAGATGATGAAGAAACAGGTAACGACCGTCACAAGGAGACAAACCACGAAGCCCGTAAAGAAACCCCAAGCTCCTCCTTTCCGTCCGCATCCTCAGCAGCACTAAGCGCTACTGCTAGCAGAAGCGGCGCGCATCGGACCAATCGCCGCAGCCCTGCGAGCCCTTCCAGTTTGGATGATCCTGTGAGCCTGTCTGAGGTGGTCGCTTAGCTTATCCTTTCGGTAGAACGCCATTGTACAACCGGGCTGTGTGCAGAAGATGTTGCGAGCTTCATGCTTACGCATATGGCGCCGATAATCTCCTGAGCGACCGAATGTGCCCATGCAGCCGCGAGGACACGTCATAGGGCTCTCACCGGAAGGCTGAGAAGAAGCTGGTGTGACAGAAGAAGTCGAGCCAATGGGTTGCTGTGGGGGCCAGGTCAGGTCTTGGACTCGATACTCGCTGGAGAGGTCCACAATATTCGTCTCGTGGAATGCTTCTAACTTAGCATCGTGGTCGTTGGCAGAGTCAGGACCATATGCCATGACCGAGATGTTGTTTTCGAATCCGGCACCATGACCAAGGACATAACGAGTATCTTCCATGAAGGTTTGACTGGTGTCAAAATGCCATGTATAGGGTGTACATAGGCCATTCTCTTCATCGAAAAAGCCACCGGCATGGTCGGTGTGTGGTCGTACAGATGAAATGTTGGCGTAACTGCAGTGATTGATCGGCGCCAATTGTTCGCTCTGCGAAGGGGCGAAGAAGGGCTCATGCAGCTCGTATGCGGTATGATGTTCGACTCCATTTTGATTGCGCCCCTCGTTGTGACCTGCATGCCAAGTGTCGAAAAGGTTTCGAGGGCCCGGACCATTGTAGGCGTGCCTGCATCATGTTAAAATTTTTTTTTTTCTTACCCGTTCCACCTGTTCTCGATGGTGTATTCGACACAGGGCGATAGATCCTCCAGAACCACGTCTGTGGTACGATTGACGCGATCGGCCATTTTTCGAGCGAGGATTTCGTGAGGGCTAATATGGTTTGGACTGGAAAATGTAGAATTGCGATTGCAAATGGTCAATGGCAACTTCTGGTGATGAAGGATTCAAGAGGTCCGAATCAGGATGACGGCGTTTCTGAGTCGACTGCGGAGATAGACTCTATATGTATTATGAGCACGGTGTAAAAAATAGAGCCCCACCTCTTGGCCTGCATGGTATACCAGCGAATCAAGCTGTGAGAAAGTGCCCCTTCCGAGAGTCCGACCATTTTAGTCAACCTGAATCACCTTACTCAAGTACGTACATGACACATTGGCTATTTTGTTCATGTATTGCCTTGGCCTAGACATCATGACCATGAAAGAAGTGTTCGCATGCACAATCTGCTTAAAGTCGTTCAGCGAGCGTCGAAGACACACGTGAGTGATTATTTCCAAGGCATGGGCATGTCTGAAGAGGGTCCTTGTACCTTGGTGCTAATCTGACCATAGTCAACACAAGAAGACACATGTTCGACCGCAGAAATGCGATTCTTGCTCAAAATGCTTCGCATCACGCACAGACTTGATTCGTCACGTTAATAATGTGCATCGTCTCGGCCAGATTCAATTCCGATGCCAAGTGGGCAACTGCCAATACAAGTCGAAGAGAAAAGACAATCTTCTACAACACGTTGGCAAATGTCATTCAACCCGATCTCTCAGGTTGCAAGAAAACGACCTATCTCAACAAGCGATGATCTCGAAGGACGAATACAAAATTGATTTTCAGCAAAGCTTCGACCAACCTTGTCACGATGAAAACGGTCTGAAAGATTTGACGACAGTCTTGATGGAGGCAGCAAGTACAGGCAATATTGCGCTCATGGAAAACATGCTCTTGAGAGGGATTGATCTAAATGCGGTCGCTGAGGACGGCAATACAACGATGCACTGTGCAGCAAAGACAGGGCAGGTCGCCATGCTCCAACATATTCTTGCTAAGGGAGCAGCCGTTGACCCTTGCAACACGACTATGAAAGGGAGACGGCCAATACACGAAGCAATAGCAGGGAATCACTCTGGGGCCATGCTAGTACTCCTACGTGCTGGAGCAGATCTTCTGAAACCAGATTTGACGAAGAAGACTGTCCTGGATCATATCAGCCTAGCTGGAAGCATGGAAATTACTCAGGCCTTGTTCTTGGAGGAGGGACGACAAATCTCTGCTTTGGACATGGCATTACATCTCGTTGCATCATATGCCAGGTTAGGGAATAGTTCTATCCTCAGATGGCTGTTGGCGCGATTTCCAATGGCATTACCACGACTTGACATCCTCCACCGATCACCCATATATCTTGCTGTCATTAGCGGGTCAGTGGAGACACTCCAATTACTTTTGGGATACTACACCGACGATAAACACGATGGAGCACTTGCAAGAAACACTTTGTATTCAATGCTTAGGGCAATACGAAGAGACAATGAGAGTATGGTGGAGTTCTTACTTGAGCATAACGCAACTGATATAAATGAGAGATACGGAGATCTCGTATTTACTGCATTGCGATATGCTGTTGAGAAGGGGAACACGAGATTGGTTGACACGATTCTGGGCCTTCAAAACATTGATGTGAATAAGACAGCTTATTTAGGTAGTACTCCGCTCCACATTGCAGCAGAAAAAGGAAATGCTGAAGTAATTCAGCGCATCTTGAGCCACAAAGATGTTGATATCCAGCAAAAGGACATGAATGGCCTGTCAGCACTTTGTGTTGCATTCTCGGCTTGCAGATGGACTGCATTGAGGGTAATCCTGGAGCATCAAAACATAGCGGTAGGCCTGGATATCGAGTTTACGGAAGGCGAATGGCCTGTCACGAAGCTGTACCAACTCGATTTGCTGATGGGACACTTGATAGATCGCGAATTATTTCCCACAACTGGTCAGAGTTGGAGGCAGTTGATCAGTAAGGCAGTAATGGCGGACCAAGTGGAGCTCATGAGGTTACTCTTTACCCGTCTCGATATCGATGTCAACGCCCCCATTGATAGTCTTTGGAGAGAGCGAAACGCGCTACAACTTGCACCCAAGGGTCATTCTCACGACATGTTCGTACTCTACCTGGATCATCCGCAGATCGATGTCAATTCGCAAACGAATGGAGCGAGTGCCTTGCACTTCGCAGTGCAGCACAACTGTATGAGAGCAGTTAAACTACTTTTGGCCCGCTCGGAAATCGATCTGACGTCTGCCCACTATATTTATGGAACCGCACTCGATTGCGCCCAGAGATACGGACGCCTAGCAATGTTTGAGCTTTTGCTTCAGCATGGCGCTCCTGGAAAGTCTACGCAATGGGACACAACAATCGCAGATACGAGTTTCGATGCGAACAGCTGCTGCAACTCAAAACGCGAAGTGGTACCACCACAGATCAATTCCGAAGCGGATCACTCCAACATGGTGCACACGGCAGAGACAACATATGAGGACAAACCTGATGACGAAGACATGTCAATCGACGGCGATTTGGAGTAGACCCAGCCCCGAAAACAATTGAAGACCAAAACACCTTCTCATATGTACACTCCCCTATATACAGTCTTTACAACCTTCCACCATTATCACCAACCCTCAAATGACTCAAGAACATCCCCAAAAAACACCACCCTTCTAAGCCGACCCCATCCCCGCCTTCGCCGCCTGCGCATCCTCCGGGTTATTCGCCTCCAACGCCGCAAGAACACTATCCAAATCCCCACCCGCCGCAATCTGCCTCTTCATCGCCTGCTTAGCCGCCTGCGCATCCTCGGGGTTATTCTTCGCCAGCTCGGCCAGAACAGCGTTCAAATCAGTTCCCGCCGCAAGCTGTCTCTTACTCTTCATGCCCGCCTTGGCCACCTGCGCGTCTTCAGGGTTGTTCTTCGCCAACTCGGCCAAAATGGCGTTCAAGTCAGTTCCCGCTGCGACCTGTCTCTTCATACCCGCCTGCGCAGCCTGCGCATCCTCGGGGTTGTTCTTCGCCAATTCAGCGAGAATGGAGTTCAGATCAGCACCACCGGCGACCTGCGGCACGGGGTCGCGACGGCGCAGCTTGATTTTCATGGCGGATGCGGCGGCTTCGGCATCTTCGGGGTTGACCTCGCGGAGGGCTTCGAGGATGCTTGCAACGTCGTCTTGGGGGTTGGAGGTGGCTGGGGTGGGTTAATTGGGATGTATGAGAGGGGGATAGGGGGACGGACTTGTTGCGGCGAAGACCGCGCTGGTGAAGAAGATGGTGGAGAGGAGGGGTGTGAAGCGCATTTTGGCGGTTGGTGATGGGTGGATTAGGTGTTGGGTTGTTGGATTGAGTGACCGGCACAGATATTACAAGATTGTATTGATGAATGATGAATGAAAAAAACTTGCTCAATTCGAACGCAGTATTGCTATATATATTATTTCCCACTGTTTGAAAGATGGCTAAGCTTCGCGGCACGAAGTGTAAAAGCTTGACTCACGCCTGCTGCGGTTTCACGGCTCTTTCACAGACCGAAAGAAGGAAGCGTATGCTTCGAGCAATCGCAATAGTATTTCTTGTTTTACTAGCATGGATGATCGAAGTTTGTTTGGTTTCCAATGCATGGTTTGGTGATGTTCCGGGAGAGATGGTTTCGGAATGGCTTCACGATACCCCGAAACGAGGTCTGAAACATCGCGATCACAGCGATCAGATGCGTGCTTCCTGCGCATGCACTTACTGTGAAGCCTCAGATGCGACATTTGCTGCAGATGACGACGCTCGTAGCGATGCTGTTGCACATGTCGGCTTCAGCTTGAGCCATGCCGTATGCAGGTGAAGATTATGCCATATGTTGAGCTATGACCTCAGCAAGTATATAGATCCCGATATACATGCTCGATGCACCTTGCATGAACCTCTCATCATGGTATGGTATGTATTCGTGTGCTCGTCATCGGACAGAGTCCGCGAGGGGAAAGCGCTGCACTCGGCTGGTGTGCGGAACGTCTCGTAAGGTGCGCATTGGGGTTGTATTGGTATGATCCGTTACACATTCACGTGTATTTCGAATGTCATCCTGATAGAATGTCAGCGTCGATAATACACATGAGTGTCAAGACTAACATTGGTCCTCCTAGGCTTTCCCTCCATTGTGCACGATAAGGCTGGAGAAGCGACGGTAACCGACCATTAGGGTCAATCTACTATCATGAGCCTATTATATGCAAGGTAAGCAAGCTTCGACCACATAAATTCGGTGTCAGCCTCGCTAGCAGCCGTGGTGACGGCTATCGTGAGCTAAGACCATGTGCGGTGATAGAGAAAGCTACCAGTTGGAGCTACCACGAAGCTCTCTGCAAAGCCATTGAGCATGGAGAACTGGTCGGCTTATTAGTACATGCGCCACTGGAATCATTGAGAAATGGTAAGAAAGCTGCCAGGTGTTATGGCGCGTGGTAGAGCCTTCGGTCCCCGCAAGCGCGTTGGGCTGAGGTTGAGCAAAAGGCTTGGCATCGGAAAGCTGTCAAGTGCTGTCCTTGTAGAGCTCGTGCGTCGAGTTCGCATCACGTAGCGCAATCGTATCATCCGGGGAAGCTTTGGAAGTGGCTTGCAGAACTCAATTGTATCCATTGAGCTCGTCGTCACTCATCCACATACGTCACAGCCCCCGAAGGAGCTCCCGCACTGTACCTGGGGAATTGAAGGAAGTGGTAGCTTGCTCTTCAGATTGCTCGTCTAAAGTACATGTTTTACACAATCTGACCGGCCACTAAGGTAGGAAAAGAGGTAGTCGTCCATATGCACACCATCCGCAAATTTTCCACCTTGCGGCCCCATGCCGAAGACCCCGAAGTATCCGAGTCGATGCAATGCACACATCTACGCGACGTAGAGGAGCAAGAAGGACATCATGAGCGCGAAAAGACCAGTGGCCTCAGCGAAGGCGAAACCCAAAACGGCGTACTGGAAGAGCTGACCCCTGAGGGAAGGGTTGCGGGCGACACCCTGGATGAGGCCACCGAAAACCGTTCCAATACCAACACCGGCACCGGCAAGACCGATGGTAGCGAGACCGGCACCCTGGATCTTGGCGGCAGCGACCATGGCGGCGGCGGTCGACTCAACGACGACACCACGCTTCTGGATCATGTTGCGGGCGGCGTTGTTGCGGAACGCGGAGCGGACAACGAGGCTGTTGGTGGAAGCGGGCTGGCGGGCTGCGAGGTAAAAGTCAATGGCTGGATCACGGGATGGATAATGGTGATGGAGCTCAATGGGAGCAGGTGCTTTCGAGTGTGCACCTGCTGCGAGCGCGCAACAACGTACCAGCGTTGGAGAAGCCGCGGGCGGCCACGCGGGCGGCGCCGAAGGAACGGGCGATGGCAACCATTCTGACGGTGTTGGCGGTCGGAGTGGAGATGAGTTGAGGATGAATTGGGGGTGCAATGGATGACAGTGGTTGGAGGAGGATGGAGGAGAAGAGGTTTTTCTGAGGGTTAACAGCTTTCGAGCTTTGACCTCCTGCTTGGCGCGATACTTTCGGTTAGCCTCCAATTACTCCCGAACCGCCTCAATCGCCTTGCCAACGAGAAGATCGTCACTTGGGAGATGTGGTACTTTACATCTCTTCCAGCTTCCGATAGTATACATAGTTGTTTTATGGTCAACTGACCATTGTGGTAGCATTGGCCCTGCCTCATACCGGTAGCTCCCATCGCCCGATAACGGTTCAGACGTCTTAACCGAGAATCCCATCCTGTTCCAGCATGTCGAAAGTTCAACAGTGTGCAGCACTTCTTCCTTCTAGGGTACAATGGCAGCTTCATCAGCAACCCATCTTAAAATACTCTCCAAGATACGCCCCGTTGAACTAAAATCTCACTTGTTCATCCAGTATCATACATCTGAGTCCTTTCCTCCACACCAGAAGTAACCCCAGATCGTACCCCAATTCCTCACTCTCACAATGGGCCAAACCCCCTCTCTTCCCCAACCCAACACTCCCCTCCTTGTAATCGGCGCCGGCCTCCCCCGAACAGGCACATCCTCCCTCTCCCTCGCACTCAGCACCCTGCTTCACGGCCCCGTTTACCACGGCGGCACGCAAGCCACGCTCGGCCCAGAAATCGAGATCCGATCTTGGATAACGCTTCTGTCAGCCTGGCCCTCCAACCGCACCCTCACCACACGCATCCTGAAGGAAAGACTAACAGGCTACGCCGCTGTGACCGATTCCCCCTGTAATGGGTTGGTCGAAGAGTTGGTAGACTTGTATCCTGATGCGGTAGTTATATGTACGATTCGCGACCCAGATGCGTGGGTGGAGAGTATGGCGACGGTGGCGAATGCAGCGACGTTATCTTTCTTGAGGGTTGTGCTGTTTTGGGTGCCGACGATGAGGTGGTTCCCGCAGTATATTGTGCAGTTGAGGAGGCAGTGGGTCACGCTGTATGGGCGGCCGGAACCGGCAACGAGATGGCATTGGGATAGGCACGTGGAGTATTTGAAAAGAGTGGTTCCGGAGGAGAGGTTGGTGTGGTATGATGTGAGGGAGGGGTGGGGCCCGTTGTGTAAGGCGTTGGGGAAGGAGGTGCCGGAGCAGGAGTTTCCGAGGGTTAATGATGGGAAGGCGATTGAAGAGTTGGCGAGGCGGATGATCTTGAGAGGATTGGGGCGGTGGGCGCTTGTGCTGATGAGTGTCGGAGTGGGAGTGGCGGGATGGTGGATGGCCAGGTCATGAATCTAATTGCTTTGAGAGACGATGAGTGCATACAGTGATCTTGCAGCACGTTGTGAGGCAGGATTCGCAAGAAATAACACAAGTTCATCATATCCATTGAGGCAGCCCTCTGACTAAACAACATACTTTTGAATAACCATACCCATAACCCAGCCATACCTTTTCCTCCCGTTCGCATCCCCTCATCGAACATGGTATCAGAGCGCAAAAGGTATTACAATACAAAGTCGCCCAGAAGGCGACTTCCAGAGAAGTGGTATAAGACATTAAGTTGGTCGCGATGACCAGTAGTTTCGGGCTAAAGCGTCGACGCATAGCTCTCGTGGGCGAGTGGGATAGACAAAGAGATCGTGCCGACCACAGCGGCACATAAACTAGACGGCAAAGAAACAGCGAGCATTGGAAAGTCGTTAGGTGAGGTGGCGAGAAGATTCTCGGAACATTGGGCGAGGTTACTCCGTCATGGCATTGATGGGCGAGCCGGCGCGTGTCTCGTCGACGAGGTCGCTGATGTCGCTGAAGCGCGGCTTCTTATGCCGAGGGCTCTCGTCCAGCTCATCGAGTCGCCGCTTCAGACTAGACTCGCGCTGCCTGACCTCCTCGAGCTCTGCACGCAGTTTGGCCTCGGTCTCTTTCGCGGCGCTCTCGCTAGTCTCAAGCTCGGTAACGCGATTTCGGAAGAGATCGTTGATGAGTTCCATTTCCGATACTCGAGTCTTGAGCGCAGTGTTCTGCGCCGCCAGACTGTCGTATGACAGACGGAGCTTCCATGCCGTTGATCGAAGAGTTTGCGGGGGAGGGCGCACGGTGGCCAAAGGCGCTGAGTGCGGAGGAGTGGAAGACATCGCCATTTAGAGCCTGCTCGAACATGTGCTGAGGCGCAATGTTGGAGGGGTGCAGGAAGTTGGGCGTGCCGGTTCGCGAGATGGGCGATTGTGAACGATCAGAGAGGCCTGACGAGATCTTGCCCGACGTGCGGCGGTGTTGAGCGAGGGCCAGAGAGCCGTCGGCATCTGGGTGTGCAGCAGGAAGGCCGTTGGTTTCGCCAGCCTGTAACGGTGTTAATCGTGTACGTGTGTCCGACATCGCATCCTCATACCTTCTTGCGCGCGCCAGGCCCGCCGGTCTTCACGCGATTGCGGCTCTTAATGACATCTGTCTTCAGCGAGATGGGGCGTGGTCGGCCGTGCAGCTTCAGGAACAAGCCGCAGGCGTTGCAGAGAACAGAGCCCGACTCATCGCGGCGCCAGAGTGGAGTGGTGCTCGTAGTGCAGTTTTGACACACAGGCTAGATGCGCGTCAGCGAGGCTCTCGAGGGACAATGATAATGATGCTATCGATTAGATAAGAGCAAAAATCGGACCTCGACGTGAGAGGCCAGTCCACCAACATCGCAAAGTGAAATAACGTACCGGAGAGCCTGGTTGTCCACCAGAAGTCGCGGGCGCAGCAGTCGCATAAGTCATGCTGAGGCCATTGGAGGGTTTGCTATCCATGCGTGTCAGTGGGTGGGCGGAATGAAAAGTTGAGGTGCACGGCGCCAAGGCTGAGATAAGAACGGCTACGGCTAGGTGCAACTGCCAGGACCGCAGTAGCGTGGTAGCCACACCTGCATGAATTTACCAGCCACGGCACACGTGTTGGATTACATACCTCGGTGGAGATGGTATCTTTTGCTCCGGTGTGTCCCTCCTCATATTAACATTACTTTCATTACTGTTGTTGTTGTGTGCTGCGGGGCTGTTCGATGCTACCGATGCGAGCGTCGACAAGGCGGGTAGTTGAATCGACGCATGGCTGCCGTGCCGTTGCTGCGTGTACGATGCCACGGTCGAGCTCGAGGACGGCCGTGATATATCGTGGCCGATGGACGGCAGCTGTTTGTCTTCGACTGCTGCGGGAGGCGTTTTGATGGCGGGCAGGTCGAAAACCTGCAAGATGGATGGTCTACGGAAGCAATCGATGGCCTGAGGCCGGGGAAGGATTGAGGTAGCCAGTGCGGAAGCCGTGATGAATATTAGGACCGAGAAACGCGTTGCGCTCCTCGATGTGCGAGTATTATTGGAGGGGGTTGTATATGGATGGAGCACGCTTTGGAGCTGTAGGCCAAAGAACGCGTATCGGAGTGGGTGGTCTGGTAAAAGAGCGTGTTGATTAAAGAGCGACGGTGTAAAGCGACAATACGTAAAGACAGCGGTTGCAAAAGAGCGTCAGAAGGAGTGTGTTTGTCTGGAGGATAAGCACAGCTAAGAGACGAGCCTAGAGGTACATGGATACATTCTCTGCGCGTCCCCCCTTATCCGCATGCTAGGGGTGCTGATAGTACTATCGCGCCTTAAATTGGTCTAATTAGATGGCCTGCATGACCTGAAAAGCTCCCGAAGCGCCCCTCCAGTCCACTTTCAGCTTGACGGTTTTACGTTCGTAGCACACGTCTTGTCCTGAGCTCTATTTTCCACACGGCTTCACTTTCGTGCGAGCTTCCATTGCATCAGACTGAGCACCAACCTGCGAAACACAACGCCTTGCGCCTTTGAACGGCTGCGCTAAACGCCATTTTCAGGCACACAGGGTTCATCGCGAACGACTGTCTTTGTTTGGTTTCCAAACGCCCATCCCGTATGGCGCGTGTGGTTCACGTCTGATTCGATGTTACCCCTGAGGCTCAAAGCGCTAGTGACGTTAACGGCCCCAGACAGCCCGTGCTCGCGGCCTGTGCGCACGCTTACTCACGCCAATCGTGACCATTGTGTGTGCAATCTGCCAACGTCGCCAAAAGAGCCGTAGCAATCTGGAGAGAGACGCCGTAGCGCGAACCATAGCGGATAAGAAGTCGATTGATGCGGTTGCAACACGCAGATTGGCTTCAGTTGTAGCTCTAAGAACCCCAGATCGGCATCTCTATGTCTGCGTAGATACAGGCGGGAAAACGGCACACCCGCTACGATGCGCATGCATCCCTGCTGAACCTGTGTTTACCTACCAAAAGAAAACCACCCCTTCTTTGCTGCCGGTCTTTCCGGCTGTGTCTCCTCTGCTGGAGCCTTTTCTGGCACTGGTTCCTGCTTCGCTGGCGTGCGGCCAGGGTACTCGACGTAGTTCCACGCAACGTCCAAGAACAAGGGCTTGACTGGAACAGGCTTGAGCTTTGGTGGCCAAGTTACCAGATTCTTGAGATCCACCGAACCAGATATCGGGTACTCGTTCAGCCTCTCGACGACTGGTGCCGCATTCGACAGACCAACCTTCGAAGCTGTATCCGAGTTGGCAAACAGCTGAGACAGTGCGACCACGCCCCGGTAGTGCGATGTAAGATTCTCGAGCCTCTGCTTCAGATTTTGTGCTTGCTGCTCTGTCACCCCTAATTTCAACGCCTCGGACGGAGAGGACGTCGAAGGCCGCGGGGCAGATACAGCCTGTGACGACAGGGACAATGCACGATTGCAAAGTGCCAATGCCTCCTTTGGTTTCGACAGGAATGCGTATGAATGCGATAAGTTTAGGCATTTCAGTGCCTGGAAGTAGGCACGTTGGCCCATCCAGCTCGGAGACAAAGGCTGTGTCACGAGCAGCACCTCGAAGCTCCTTCACAGAGTCTATGCTCTGTAAGATGGCATCGTACAGTGCAATGCGCTCCCTCAACCGGGCGAGCTTGCGACCAGTGGGCTCCTCGCGCTCTGTCCACTCCTTGCCGTCTTTGCGTGGTCGTCGTGGCTTTTGTGGAGGATTTGGTGGGAAAGTGATTCCGTCATCAGCACCTATCAGCACCCTGTTCCTGCCCACCCTCCAAGAGATCAAATCGTAGTTCACTGCGAGGTTCGTAACGCGGAGGTCCTGCATGCGCGCATCGCCCTCGTCCACCCCCTCCTTCTCCAACTCCTCTATGGCTCTTCGGGTTGCGTCTACAGTGTCCTGACTCGCGATGAGAATGTCGTCATATGCGTTGGCGCGATCCTTGGCGGTGGCAGCGCCAGCTTGGGAATCGTTCAGCACAGCCGATGCAGCGTCGGCAGAAACGAGCGCTTGCCCAATGGCAGCATCCACAATGTTTGCTGCTCGACCTCGCCAGGTAATCTGAGTGTCTGTAGCTTGTTAGACTTGATAGTGAATGAGTTGCAGCAGACGTACGGGACGATGCATCGTCTTCCTCCTCCAAGGACGCAGCATCCAGCTGCTTGACAGCCTTCACCAAATCTGCTTCGTCCTGGGGAAAGAACTTCCTGGCGATAGCGGGCACACCAACTGTTCTGGGAATGCGACTCTGGTAAGCAGCATAGCGAATGCTGGGATCAATCGTTCCACCGAGCACTTCCTTGAACAAGTCCTTCTTCGTAGCCTTCAGCAGTGAGCTATAGATGACTCTTGCAGCCGAGTAGTTGGTCAGGCATAAATTCCAGCGTTGCGGTGAAGCGCTGCTAGCTTTGACACCTTCGGCCTGCTTCTCGAATTCTTCAGCACCAGCCAAGGCGTATCGGTATGCCTTTGCCTCTAGTACGTCTGTGTCGTTTGCGCCGCTTGCGCCTGAGTCGGAAAGCAGTTGGATGATTTGTTTGGCGGTCTGAACCGCCTTGTGAAGTCGCGAAACGATGTGCTTGCGTGTCGAGCCGGTAATGTTTTTGTCGGCGTTGTCTTCGGAGTGGGCTGCCTTCATAGCCATTGCCTGGGCCCATGCCCGCTCCGAGGTGAGCAGCAGCAGATGAAGAAATCTAAGCCTGTCAGCAGCTGTCCACTGTGCGCAAAGTGCAATTGCCAACACACTCATTGTTTTTTGCAATGTCCTCGGCAGTGACAGGGGCCTTTGCAGCATATTTGGCGTTCTTGGGGGTCGCCCGCCCAAGCTTCTTCTCCACGATCCGCAGACGGCGGGACAACTGGGTGTGATATGTGCTGTAGTCGCCCAGCAGGAACGCCGACTCGCGGAACTCGCTGACAAACTTGGTGATGTCCATGGCGAGGAAGCCGGCGATGTTTGTGTGGTTGCGCCTAGAACGTGGGTGCTGGAGTCGACGAGGGGCACACTGGACACGGCTGCACTACCGAGCGGAAACTAGTGCTAAGTGCATCTTGCATCTCTGTGATGTCGTCGTCGAAACTTTTTGGATCTAGTACTTTGCATTCTCAATTGCTACGCACCCGTGTTCCGTCCATGTCCCCATCGTACTTTGTTGTTCCCACCTCTATCGTTCTCCATACGCGCTCTCGCTTTCAACTTTTCCACGCCTGACACAGCTGCGTTACACGACTAGGCGCATCAGGTGATGCTGGAGCGCACTTCGACCTGCCTTGAATCCGGCGGACGCAAGCTTCTTCGCACCACAAAGCCATGTCTTCGCGCCCGACGTTCCCTGCACTCGGCCTTTTGGCACCACGGTGCCAGCGACCTCAGCCTGCCTACATGGTCGGCTGCACCTTCCGCGCACGAGAGCAGCAACGACAGTGCTGAAAGCCGAGCAGCCAAAACTCCAATTTCCACACAATCAGCCTCGCCCTCTGGCCCGCTTCTAGACTTTCTATACCCCGAGAAAACCCTTGCCTTGCTCAGGCAACTATCCGTCCCAACCATCGACGCAACTTCGCCACGACGGCGCTGTATTCATGCTCCTCCTGTCCGCCACTACGCCACGGTACCCGCGCATTATGAACAGCCGGCAGTTGAGGAAGACGCGCAGGCATTGCACAAACTTCGCGAATTCCTGGGCCACCAGAAACCGGGAGGGCAGGACGAAGCCTGGAAGTTGTACAGCTCCATTCCTGCAGCTCATCTTGCAGCAGACGGACATTGGCACTTGCGAGCAGACTTGCTAGAATATCTCGCCATAGACGACGATCCCCCTGTGCCTAACCGGGTGCTGAAGCTTTTCGAAGAGATCCCTGAACAACACCGCAGAGACTCATCCTATCGAGCAGCTATAGCGTCGTACATGTCCCTGCGAATGGTTGGGCCTGCGCTGCAGCTTCTCGAAGATGCACTCTCAACACAATACGAACTTGACTACTCAGTTATCGGCATCGACCTCGTATTACGCCGTACCGTACTCGATGAACAATGGGATCTCAGTCTCCGCGTCTTCAGCTTATACCTTGAACAAAAGCCCACCTTCACCGTCAGTGAAACACCTGTGACCACGTGGATACGATGGGGCAATACACTGCCTCATATCTGGAAGGGCGTCGCCACATTGAATAGACTCGATAATCACTTGCGGTCATTTTTGTTGTATCTGCGCGAGTTCCGCTATTTGTTTGACCCGCTGGAGCAAGAGGAACATCTGCCTTCCCCGGAACGACCAAAGGAAGACAAGGAAAAGAAGAGAGCTTTGCTGCTTTTCACCATGACATTCGTACCTCATACGATGGACCAGGTCATGCAAAGTTCCACGTGGAGCGAGCACGGTGTGGCACAGTTCATCCGTCGACTACACAAGGCACTGGTCAAGCTCAACTTCCCAATGTCGGTAATCAACGAACATACGATCAGTCGTCTGTTGAACGTACCAAGTAATCGCGCAGTAGACCAGATACCTTCACTCATCGCCAAAGTGTGGGGGGAGCATCGGCAGCTATGCTTGGACAGCCGAGAGTCGTCGGAGGAACACAAGCACAAGTCATCAAAACCAAAGTTACACACCTTGCGAAACTTGATCATTTATTACTGGCGTCGCGACCAATTCGCACAGGCGCACGCAGTGATTTCAGACCATCACATGTTTTACCCCAAGGAGCCAATGAGGGCCGGCTTGCTCAAGTATATGGTGCACAGATTTGCCGAGCACGGAGATTTTGCTCAGACCGAAAAGTATCTTGAGGAGTTTCGACGTTACTACAAGGACCAGACTGACGTAAAATTGGTATCAGCACTAGCTTTTGCCTGTGCAAGACGCGCAGACGTCGAGGGAGCAATTGCGCAGTTTCACCGGATCCGTGACGAATTCGGTCTGATACCAGATACAGTTTGTTGGAACATTCTAATATTGGCATACTTTCGCGCCGACGACCTTGATGGAGCCCTAGAGTGCTTTAACACAATGGTGGGTAACGGTATTGCTGCGGACGTTTATACTTTCGGAACGCTGCTTGATGCTTGCGCTCAACGAGGCGATGTCGAAGCATTTGAAGCATTGTACTCGCGAGCGGAGCAAACAGGCGTTCAATTGGTGCAAAACCTTAGAGTGAGGTCTGCATATGTTGAGGTGTTCTTGCAATCTGGCGATGTACAAGCCGCTGAGGCTGTTGCGCAAGGACTGCTCAAAGCTTGGAGTGCGGGCACTCTGAGCGGCAACCTGACGTACACCTGGAACCTGCTAATCCAGCACTGTGCGCTCGAGCGTGATATTGCAGGCGCCAGAGCACGATACCGGGAAATGATCGATCATGATATTCCTTTGGACTCCTGGACATATGGTAGCTTGATGCGAGCGCTTGTTGAGGTCAAACAGACAAACGCTGCCTACAAGATTCTCAGGACAACCATGCCTCGCAATAATCTTCGCATTCATGCGCTACATTACGCCATTGTCATGACTGGTTTTCTGAGGGAAGGTGGTGAACAACTGGACTTGGCCGTCCAGGTCTACCAGGAAATGAAAAAGGAGAAGATACCGCAAACGATGAGCTCGCAAGAAGCAACAATACGCACGCTTGGAATGTCGCAAATAAAGGAACTACAAAACACCAAAAAGCATGCAAACTACAAACTGAAGGACGTTGACGAAGCTGTGGAAGAAATGCTCGCTGATGCGTTGCAAGGACAAGCTATGTATCGAGAACCGCAACATACGCGACAAATGGATACTCGTAACTATGGTTCAGGGCCGCAGGCCTTGTATGGTCTCTTGATCTCGCTGTATGCACAACGAGGCGCATATAAGACCTGCATGCGTCTGATTAAGAAAGCCGAGCGGTTAAAACCAGACGTGCAAAACTACACAGTGCCCATCACTCTTGCCACAGGGGCAATGGAGGTGCACTTTAAAGCCGGCGAGCACGCCGAAGTAGCGCGCATGTGGGAGCTTGCACGCACTTCTGCTAGGAAACTCGTCAATACGTTCTCAGAGATCGCAATCCAAGAAACACCGGTACCCACGTCGGGCGACTTGCTAGATGCATCCTCGATCAGAGAGAGCTTTGAGCAATCCCGAATCGCCCCGAATCGCCGTAACATCCTGTACAAAGCCACGCGCGTGTATATGCGCAGTTTGTTTGATTCCAAGAATCCAAATACGGAGGCCTTGCAAGAAGCGCAGCGTACCATGGCCGAGCTCGCGGCCGCTGGTTACACCATTGACGTCTTCACCTGGAACGAGCTTGTCACTACACTCGCGCAGCGCGGTAAAATCTCTACTGCCTTCGCCATCTGTGAAGAGTACTTGATGCCCAATTTCCCTGGCTGGCGCAGTTTGCACCCGAACTACATTCGCAAAGACCGCAAGGGTTACAGATGGATGGAGCTGCGATGGGACGACATCAGGCCGGACAGCATCATGCCACGATACAAGACACTCATTGTCCTGGCAGCGCAGTACAGGAACGTCCGGCGCGACGAGCGCAACGCTATTGGGTATGACGAGGAGAAGGGTCTTTGGCTGCGTGAAAAGTTGGAGGAAGCGGCCCCGATGACGCTGAGGGCGATTCAGTCGATGCCGAGCACCAACGACAAGCTGCAGATGGAGTACTTCCATGACGCGTTGTAGTGAGTGGCTTTGAAAGAGGGTGCTAGCTATAGATGGAGTTGTTGTGAATGCTGTAAGTATATATGGAGTGTGTTACTGTACAATCGTCGACTCGCAAAAGCTCGTGTACATAGACTTTAGTAATGTTCATACGACCAACCTCGAAATGAACAGCAACTCTCCTCACGAATTCAACCTTGCATGTACATAAGTCCTATTCGCCATTTCCATACTCGCGCTGGGAGCCGTGACTTTCTTTCATCACGCCGCCACGTTCTTCTCACCACCCACCACGCCAACAACACCCAACCTGCCCAAAAAAAAAACCATCCACAGGCCTAAAGGAAGGCCAAAAAGAGCAAAATGACACGAGTGGGGTTCGAACCCACGCACATTTCTGTAGTAGAGATCCAAGCGGGGCTTAAATCTACCGCCTTAGACCACTCGGCCATCGTGTCGGATGGAGAAATCGACAAGAAAACCCACGTAGCTAAAATATATCCTGATTTCAAACAGAAAACGAGCCGCAGAAGAGACTCGGAAAGGTTCGAACGAATGTGTAAGGATAGTTAAGGATTGTAGAAGGACTTTTGGATGGGTGCGGGGTAGGAAAAATGCTGGTGTGGGGCTAAATAGTCAGAATTCGAGGGTGCGGAAGGACAGTTTGCAGGTCTGTATATCCTTAACAGCTATGTTCGTAGGGTTGATATCCAACAATGGTTATAATACTCGCTGCATGTTTCAACTGTTTATTGTCTCTCGCTGTAAATTCGGTCTTCTCACAGCATCTAGGTCTCCTTACAGCATCTAGGTCTCCTTGCATGCCGTCGAATTCTGTCATGCATGCTTCCCTAAATCGCTTGGACTTTGCTTAACCGACAGCAAACATAACCCAACCGCAGGATAAACACACTTGGAGAGGCGTTCATTAATGTCGTTGTTTATTCGTCTGTGGAAAGTGCTATTAAACCAAGATCTGGTAAGTGTCTATTGTAGTTTGCGGCGGCTGGATGTACAAAGTGCTTGTGTAACCTTTGCGAAGTACACATGTACCAAGTACTGCACACGTTGTTCATTTCATCATACCGAGGTTTGTACCTGTTGATTACTGGCGATACTCAGTGCCATCCAAAAGCGCAGTACGGTCGGTCTTCGATGATGTTCAGGCATCCACTGGGCTGCGCCCGGGGCTTACTTCACTGTGCCCCACACATTCCCACGACACGACCAATCACATCGAGTTTCCTGGACTCGTTCATACGCGTCCATGCGACGCTCACTGGGCGTCTGAAAGCCGAAAATCTAAGCCTCGCTACCCCAGCAATAAGCCCGTGTTGTGATTGGCGCGTTCGCATTGTCGACTGCCTATTTCGGAAATGTAGATGAAGGCTTAGAAGGTCGAGCAGTATATGTAGGTGAGCCTATTGCTTGGATATAAAAACCACGCCCGGACTCTAGTGCTTCTTCAACACGATAACATCCACAGTATCTCTCAAGCTCCAAAGATCTCTAAATCACTGTTACCAATCCCATCATCCACCACATCACCATGTCCGCCGTCCTCACCATGCAAATCGTCCACGCTCTATTCCCTTCTCTCGGAAACACATCATCACAAACAAACAAGGCAGACACAATTGTCCCCTCAATTCGCGTACAACCTGCCGAAGATCTCGAGCTACGACCACTTTTGCGCACGTTGAGTCACCGCCGATCATCGAGCAGGAGAAGTTCGAATGACGCAACTATGCTTCCACGCGTTGGGCTCGGTGTTGATTCGCGATGATCCTCAAATGTTGTGGAACGACATCACAAACTTAAACAGCCCTTATCGGGCGGAGATCGATCACCGTAGCGGATGTCATCAGTTGTGGAAATACACGAGATTCATCGTCGGAAGTCAATGGAAAGGCCATCGATCAAAAACTTAACGAATTACGGTACAACTTTCAATTGTTGGGAGAGGCTGGAACACAGAGCGCAAAGCGAGGGAACAAGCAATTCGCCGTGGTCTTCTGTACTTTAGAGAATGTACACTGCCGACTGTTCAGGACCAGAGACTAAGACGCCGAGATACGAAACACGAGAGATGATATTGTTAGTTCAGTCAATAAGCAAGAGAATAATGTGAAGAAGAAGAAGCTTTCAATTAAGGAAAGTATTCATATTCGTTATTCGTTGCTAAAAAATTGCCTGACAAAGCCCAAAACTCCAAAAGAAAACCCAGTAACTCAAACTCATCATCATCATCATCATCGCTCGCAAATTCTCAATTTAGCATTTGTTCCTCAATCTTGCAGCTCTTGCACCGTCTGCTTAGAATCCAGTCCACTTGTTAATCGAGTAGCTGACCGAGTCGATAACGCCGGCCGCCAGAGGAGTGTCAGTCGTGAATGTCACCCTCTTCAATCCCTTGAACTTTGCATCCACCAGCGCCTTGCTCATCTGCGCGCTTGTCTGTCCAACCTTTGTAGTAAAGCTGAAGGTCTGCTCGCCCACCGAGATCGTGGCCGCATCGTCAGTGTATCCCTTAATGGTAATCTTGCATGTTGTCGGTACTGCCACGAAACCGAGGGGTATGGGCAAGGCGCAGCCGTAAAAGAACGAGGTCAAGTCGAAAGTGTTTACGACGCTACCAGCGTAGGTGACGCTCATGGCGGCCCCACCTTGCAGCATATTGAGGGACGAGAAGCTAGCGACGTTGGTTCCACTGTATGGGACGACTGTAAGGATGCCCTGGGCCGCCGGGGTCTGGGCCAGCGTGAAGCCTTGCCAGAAGATGTCAAGGTAGGTGTTGATCGGAGACAAGGCGAGAAGTGGGAAGCCGACATTGTTCTCGAAGTCGGCGGCTCGTGGGAGGATAGTGGTGGTGAGACCAGTAGGAGTTGTGGTTGTTGGCGCGGCGGACGAGACTACGGTCGCGAGAGTTGTTGGTCTGGGATTTGGCAGTCCGATTCCAGGAATGCTGATGACTGGCAGGGAGGGAACAGCCGGCAGGGACGGGACAGAAATTGCCGGTACAGAAATCGCTGGCACAGAAAGTGTCGGTAGAGAGGGAAGAGAGATCGCTGGCACAGAAACCGCTGGCAGAGAAATCGCTGGCACAGAAACCGCTGGCAGAGAAATCGCTGGCACAGAAAGTGTCGGCAAAGAGGGAAGAGAGATCGCTGGCACCAGAAACCGCTGGCACAGAAACCGCTGGCACAGAAACCGCTGGCACCAGAAACCGCTGGCAGAGAAACCGCTGGCACAGAAACCGCTGGCACAGAAACCGCTGGCACAGAAACCGCTGGCAGAGAAATCCGCTGGCAGAGAAATCGCTGGCACAGAAAGTGTCGGCAAAGAGAGGAAGAGAGATCGCTGGCCCTAGTAACCGCTGGCACAGAAACCGCTGGCACAGAAATCGTCGGTAAAGAGGGGAAGAGAGATCGCCGGTACGGATGGGAGAGAGATCGCCCGGTACGGATGGGAGAGAGATCGCCGGTAAAGAGGGGAAGAGAGATCGCCGGTACGGATGGGAGAGAGATCGCCCGGTACGGGATGGGAGAGAGATCGCCGGTACGGATGGGAGAGAGATCGGCCGGTACGGATGGGAGAGAGATCGCCGGTACGGATGGGAGAGAGATCGCCCGGTACGGATGGGAGAGAGATCGCCGGTACGGATGGGAGAGAGATCGCCGGTACGGATGGGAGAGAGATCGCCGGGAGAGAAGGAATAGCCGGCAGCTGGGTAGGCAGTGCAGTGATGACTGGCAGAGATGGTAGACCGATAGGTAACGAGGGGAGCCCCGGAAGATCAATTGCTGGTACCGAGACGGCTGGGAAGGAAGGAAGAGATGGTAGACTTGGGTTAGGAAGATTGATCGCTGGTACAGACGAAATCACCGGTACCGAGACGGCTGGGAAGGAAGTGAAGAGCCGGCAGACTTGGGTTAGAGAGATGGAAGAAGGACACTCAGTATGGAGGAGATATCCGGCAGCTGGGTTGGTAGCGCTGTAATGACCGGCAGAGAGGGCAGATCAATAACTGGTAGAGATGGAACCACAGGAAGAGATGGCAGGGGAACACCTGGGATAGAGATATCTGGCAAATCTGTGATGACCGGCAGAGAAGGAAGATTGATGACTGGTAGAGATGGATCCGCTGGCAGAGATGGAAGAGCCGGTAGCGAGGGCAGTTCAATGACTGGCAGAGATGGGAGAGGGATGCCAGGCACAGAGATATCAGGTAGCTGCGTAGGAAGCGCCGTGACTACCGGTAATGAGGGCAAATCAATTGGCAATGATGGATCTGCTGGCAAAGACGGAAGAGCCGGTAGTGAAAGAGCCGGTAGTGAAAGAGCCGGTAGTGAAGGGAGAGCCGGCAGTGAAGGAAGAGCCGGCAGCGAAGGAAGAGCCGGCAGCGAAGGAAGAGCCGGCAGCGAAGGAAGAGCCGGCAGCGAAGGAAGAGCCGGTAGTGAAGGAAGATCAATGACTGGTAGCGATGGCTCAGCTGGCAGAGTGGGAAGAGCGATGCTAGGTCCGCTGGGAATCTCTACACCAGGGCCCGATGGGATAGTAAGAGTAGGTAGGGCCAGGCTGCTAGGCAATCCTGGGAGGTCGATATCAGTCACAGTCGGCAGACTGGGTGTAGGCAGAGACGGAAGACCGATGCTGGGAAGACCGATGCTGGGAAGACCGATGCTGGGAAGACCGATGCTGGGAAGACCGATGCTGGGAAGACCATTGCTGGGAAGACCATTGCTGGGAAGACCGATGCTAGGAAGACCGATGCTGGGAAGACCATTGCTGGGAAGAGGAAGACTCGGGAGAGCAACACTGGGAAGTCCGATGCTAGGAAGAACCGGTAGACTTGGCTCAGGGAAGCCCGCACCGACACTTGGTAGGCCAATGCTGGGAAGGCCAACACTTGGAAGGCCAACACTTGGAAGGCTGACACTTGGAAGGCCAATGCTGGGAACACCAATGCTGGGAACACCAATGCTAGGAAGGCCAATGCTTGGAAGACCCGGAGCAGCAGTCTGCCCGGGGTTTGGCCCATCAGGGAGCCCGATGCTAGGCAAAGCAGGCAAACTCGGTTCTGGCAATCCCGGAAGCCCATTGCCCAGACTGCACACAGGTGCATTCGTAGGCAGATCATGCACAGTGACAGTCCTGGTAGCTACCTGTCTCAAGCGAAGCCACTCGAAAAGTTCGGCAAGAGACCAGGCGGGTGATGGCGTGCCGTTTGGTGCGGGGGTGGACGATGGAGTCGCAATGCCAGCAGGTACGGTGGGAGCAGCTGCGTTGGTAGCTGCGGCGGTAGAAGAGCTGGCACGAGCAGAGCTTGCACCAGTTCCGCCACCTATACCCAGCCCAAGGCCGACACCAAGATTGATGCCGGGGAGTGTCCAGGCAGGAGCAGCGTTGGCAACAGCCAGAAAGGCCGTGCCAGCAGTGACGACGGTGTTCACCATGATGGCGATAGAGGATTGATGGAGAGAGAAGCGATGAGAAAAGCTGAGATGTTGGGATGCTGATGATTCTCCTCTGGTGGTTTCAACAACTCCTTATATATCTCTTCCTCCTCATGTCAGGCCCTCTTCGCTCTCGTCATGGCGATATTGCCTCCAATATCTCCATGTCTTTGTTATTTTACCCTGAGGCCTCGAGCCATTCCTGATGCAATTGCGGATGCCCTGATCCGAAGGTGCGAAGCCTGGGACGATGGAGTAGGTGTATCGAGCATTTTGGCTAGCCAGTGGAGTTAGTCTACGAGGTACAAAAGACATGTTCCCAGCTCAAAGGAATCGCGTGCACAAGTGTCCGCTCTACACGTTGTAAGCTAGTCGATCAATATGCTAAGGACCCTTCTCGTTCTTGGGTATGATGTGTCTCGGTGTTGCCGAGTGGTTCGGGACCCTGACAGACTTTCTGACAAGCCGCATGCGGATGTTTGCGAGCTCTCGACCATCAGACCAATCGTGCCTTCGCGCGAGCTAGTCCGCGGCAGCCTTGTGATAGGACAGAACAGCATCGGAGCGAATCCCCGCGTATAATAATGTTGGTGCAATTGCTGTGGGTGAAGAGTTTAGGCTGATGGCTGTGGTTGGAGATATTCCGAGAGGCGACGAGCTGTCCGCCATCAGTGGTAAGCGAGATAACCGCGCTACGATCGTGATATGGAGAGATCGAGGAACTGTGTTCGGCCGTGTACTTCAAGCTGAATAAGGAAGTAACAACCATTCATGACCGACCACTACTGGCAGCAACACAACCAACCATCAGATCCCAGTCACCCACCTACCACAATGCACCCTCTTCTCCATCTCCTCCCCCATTCTCTCATCACACGTTCACCCTACCTTGATACACAGCCACAAAATCACCACTTCCGCATTCCGCTAGCCTCCCCGAAACCTCCACTAAACCCCCCACCGGGGGCTCGACCCGCCTCTAGCGTCCGCGACTAACATCTCACTTCGCCGGCAAAGTCTTTGTGCTTCGTAGACTAACCCCACGCATCAAAGAATGTTTGTGGGGAAGATAGAGGGATTAGGTTTACGTTGTTGTTAAGACATCGTGTGATGAGATTGAGGGCGGGATCGGGGGCGGTCATGATCGAGCAGTGCTGATGATCGATGAGATGTGAGTTGGAATGGGTGCAGGATGAGCTGTGGAGATGGGAAAATAGTGGTCAGAGTATATCACTTTTGTAACTAGACTTACCTATTTCTACTTATAAGAAACCTCCTCCCATATATGTATCCCTCCCATTAAACCGAGAAAGCAAAAAGCGCCAAACCATGCTTATACGCCGTGAACACAGATCATACACAGCCTAACCTATCCCGCCATGACTCAACCCATCTAAGAAATATCAAACATGGGCTTCAAATCCTTAATCAGCCTCCACTCATCCATGCTAACATCGCTCCGGAAGAACTCCTTGAGCGTGTCGATACTCTTCCTGCTGAGCGCAGAGTACAGCGTATCGCCTTCCTCGAGGTGGCGGCCGTACATGGGCTGGTTGGGGCCTTCGATTTTGACGGCGACGGAGGGCTGGCCCTTTTTGCAGACTGCGATTTGCTTGTGGTCGCGCTCGATGGAGGTGCTGTTGTTGCGTTAGTGAGTGTTCATGAGTGAGGGTGAGGAGGGATACATACACTCGACCAAGGTTGATAACTTCCTTGACGCCTGTGGCAGGGTTCTTCTTGATTGCGCAGATGGGTGTGGTCATCTTGAGGTTTCCGTCCACGACGTCGACACCGATGACGATCGGGTCTTTCTTATTGAATACGGCAACGGGGCGCAGGATGCAGGGGAAGACTGCCAACATCTTCGACTCTTCCTTCCTCTGCTCTTCGAGCTGCTTCATGTGCGCTGTGAACTTGTCGAACAGGTGATAAATGATGTCCGCCTCGAAGATCTTGACGCCGATCTCGTCGGCATAGGCTTTGGCTTCTTTGTCGACTTTGACGTCGAAGCACAGCATGACGGCGTACTCTTTGGCCTTTTCTAACATGATACCTGCGCGTAGGACATCCTTTCGGAAGACTGGACCGATGGAAATGGTGGACACGGGAATCTTGGAGACACGCAAGAACTCAAGCAACGCTTCAAGGGAACCCAGTGTCGATGCTTGGACGGAGACACCACGACCAGTCTTGGAGACCTTGCTGAGCAAATGTGCGAGATCACCCATGACTTCGTCCATGAGGTCTTCTTCGTCATCATCAGGGCCGACAACGAGCAGACGGGATCCAGCAATAGCCGTGTCGAGGCCATCGGCAGAGATCTTGATACCCATGGCTGCCTTGACTTCTTTATTGTGCACGTATTGTGACTTGACACGCAGCTCCTTCATTTCCGCTGGCGTGAGAAGAGCTCGAATGTTCGTGACAATAGGTTCTGGGTTACCGCACAGCACTATTCGATCGCCTTCGTGGAGAACACCGTTCGACAACACAACGTCAATGGTAGTACCAAGGCCCTCAATAACCTTGACCTCAAGGACGGTACACTCAACCTCGGACAGGTACATGAGGTTGTTTGTGAGACGCTCTTGGGTGAGCTTGACAATGAGCTTGATCATGTCTGGGATTCCTTCTCCTGTATGCGCCGAGGTTGGGCAGACGGAGACGTACTTGGACAAGCTCTTGTTCTTGTGGAAGATTTCCGAGTTGAAACCATGCTCCTGCAATTGCGTGCGAACAAAAGTCCATCGCTCCTCGAACTCGGCCTGCACAGCCTGCTTCTGGAGATTGAAACTGTCTTCGAAGCCGTTGTTATCGATCTTCTTCCAGCCGAAAAGACGATCGATCTTGTTGAGAGCGACGACGAATGGAGTCCTCCTGTCACGGAGAAGTTTCATGGACTCAATAGTCTGAGGCTCGAGACCGTGCATAATATCTATGACAAGGATGGCAATGTTACAGAGTGAAGAACCACGGGATCGGAGGTTGGTGAAAGACTCGTGGCCAGGTGTGTCGATGATCAGAAGACCGGGGACGTTGAATACGAATTCATTGTCCTTGTTGACAACAGCGGTCTTCTTCTCAAGTGCAGCGACAGGGAAGTAGGTGGCACCAATTTGTTGCGTGATACCTCCAGCTTCACCCTCTTGCACGTTGGTCTGTCGGATCTTGTCGAGAAGCTTCGTTTTTCCGGTATCGACGTGACCAAGAATACAGCAAATGGGCGATCGCAAGTTGTCTCTTGAACGAGCTGCGAGAGCCTCCTCGTGAGCCTGCTTTCGCCTCTCAGCAGCCGCAGCCTTTCGTGCCGCTTCCGCACGTTGAGTCGCGGTGCCTTGCTCGTCTTCTGAGGAGTCATCCTCGCTGTCCTCATCAGATTCGGTTTCGGAGTCGGAATCAGAACCTTTGGCTTGTGAGCTCTTGGATGGTGCGGCCTTCTCCTTTTCTGCGGCTTCCTTGGCTGCCTTCTCTTCCTTTGCCTTCTTTTCAGAGGCTTTGCGTTCCTCTTCCTCGTCGGTGTCGACGTCCCAGCTGTCTTTGATGCCGTCATCTTCGTCTGCAAGCTTTTCCCAGTCATCGCCAGAATCGTCGTCCTTTGCCTCGGCATCAAGTTTGGCTTTTTCCGCTTCGGCAGCAGCGGCAGCGGCTTGCTCTTCGGCGAGCTTGAGCTCTTCGAGTTTCTTGGCTGCTTCTTCAGCTTCGCGTGCCTCCTTCGCTTTTTGCTCCTCTGCTTGCTTCTTGCGCTTCTTTCGGTCGTCGTACACAGGTTTCTTCGGAGCCTCTGGTTCTTCGAGCGCAGCAACCTTGGCTCCTCCGGCCTCGAGCATCTGCTTCAAGCGCAAATCAGCCTTGGCCTTGGCTTCTTTCTGCGCCTTAGTCATGTACTTTCCCTCCTTCTTGAGCTGCTCGATCTTCTCCTTCTCCTTCTGCTTCTTCGCCGCTCTGGCCTCAGCTTGTCTCTTTTGCTCCTCCTCGGCCTGGCGCTCTTCCTCTTCTATCCTGGCCTTCTCCTCGGCCTCTAGACGAGCTAACTCCTCTTCCTTTTTCTTTCGCTCCTCTTGCTGCTTCTGGAGTAAAGCGAGTGCCGGACTGAGCTTCTTCTTCTTTCCACCAGCTGCGGGAGGCTCAGGTGTGGAGGCGGCAGGGGCAGCAGCGGGTTCTGCTTTGGTTTCGGCAGGCTTCGCGGGTTCAGCGGCTTTGGCAGGGCCAGTGGCCTTCTTCTTTGCAGCCTAAATATGCAGAGTCAGCGTCTCATTCGCAGGTCGCTCGATGTGTAGTGAAAGAACTCACCAACTCCTTCTTTCGCTGCTTCTCCTTCTCCTTCTTTTCCTTTTCCTTCTCCGCCTTGGTCTTCACTCGAGGCGCATCGTCCGTCTTCTCTTCCTTCTCCTCTTCCTGCTTCTCAGCAGCCGCACCGCCCTTGCCCTTCTTCTTCTTGCCATAGTTGCCAGCGAACACATCGTCATCGTCGTCATCGAAAGTGCCTTCTTGTGGTGCCTTGCTCTCGAACGATGCGCCCGCGCCATCGTCGGCAGTGGGGTCCTCGCCTTCTAGCTCGAAGTCTGCACCCTTGTTCTTCTTCTTCTTGCCGCGTCTTTGCAGCGCAGCCATGAGGCCACCACCTTCCGCAGCATCTTCGGCGGGCGCCGCATCTTCTGCCTTGGGCTCCTCTGCGCCGTTCTGGGGCGTGATGGTCTCTCCCATCTCGGCTTCCCAGTCGTCATCCTGCGCCTTCTTGTTGCCCTTCTTCTTGGGTGCCATGGCGACTGTTGTACGGGCGTGTGAACTTGGACTGAGCGTGTTCGGATGTGGATTCGTCGCTTCAAAGAACTCCCTGTGGCGGGGTTCGAGTTGCCGAGTTTGCTCTCTCAGTCGGTCTACGAGAGCGTCGGAATAGTGCCTAAAGTCCGAAGAGACAGGTGCTGTGAGTCAGACTAGAACCAATCAAGGTCTGGGCCTGGAAAGAGCGACAAAAGTTGCAGGCGCGAGGCAAACGCGACACTGACGGTCGAAATTAGTCGTTGTTTGTGCTATCGATTGTTCTGTGGCGGCCCGTGGCGGGGTACGCTTCACGCGCGCACGGACCATCATGGCCGCGACTTTCTTAAGAGTACCTTTCCCTAAATCGTGTACTCACAAGAGGAACGGGGAATTCGTTTCTTGAATGTGATGTATTACTATGCTGTATCTGCCATAGCTTCTTCTCATCGTTTAAATTGCCTTCTTCTAATCCCATTGTCCCACCAATGCTATTTCAAACTACACAAAACGCCATGTATGAACACCCCAGATCCGTCAAGATGAATGAATGCGGTGATTAGATAGTATCAGCTCTTGCTGATGTGCTGATGATACAAGAGAGTGAAGATACAAAAAGATTTTGGGCGACGCATAGACTCGTAAAGCATCAACGGATGAGAACCCGCCACTATCTTACGGAATGGAAAATCGCTAATGGATGCCATTGACAAGCAGTGCTTCGACTGACTGGCCAATGAACATCTTCTTGAGTGTGAGATCGCATTGGAATCTGGAGTAGTGTTAGTACAAGCTAATCATTCAGTGAGAATCAGAACATCATACCTGCGCTCCAATTCGGACTTCACGGATTTCTTGGTAACGGTCATGAGATCAGATGTTGACAGAATGTCTCTGATCTCGTTGTAGATGACATCGTCGGTAGGTAGGTTGGCGGCCTGTGCCATCTCGATGCCGTGCTCGTAGCCACCATAGCCGCTCTGGGCCAGGCTGACGCGAGACTGGCTCGTGTAACGGGGAAGGTCGAGATGCGACATCGGGCGCGAAGGTGGCATGCCACCGTATTCAGAACCTGCAACGGAGCCACCGAATGGCTTGCGTGTGGCGTAAGTGTATCCCGAGACCTCTGAACGGTCGTCCCGCATTGTGTGTTGCTCCCACATCTCGGCTTGGTATTCCTCCCACCTCTTCTTGGGAATGCTAGCGGGATCGAATTTGCCTTCGTCAGAGATGACAATCTTCTGGCCCTTCTCACCAGTGATGAGACGAGTGTTACCCCAGGAGAAGTCGTCCATGTGCCAAAAGGCGTAGAGTGGCAGACCAAAAGCGAAGATGGGAGTTGCAAGGATGTAGATAATCATCCATCCAATCATCTCCCATTTGCGGCGAACGATGAAAATGATCATTTGTAGACCATAGATCGCTCCTAGTAGAATGAAGGCGGTTATAGGAACCACATCAGGCGTCGCGATCAGGAGGTAAATGAGGTAACCAATGTAGACAACAATGACAGGCTGAACCACAGTAGAGAGCAGATCGAGGAAGACAATGAAACGCATGCTGAAGCAGCAGAAACCACATAGCTGTTGCAGAGGAATCAGCTCGATCAGGTTGTGCACGGTTGAGTTGATCCATCGACGACGTTGGGACATGAAGACCGTCCAGCTGTCGGGCGCCACAGTCCATGCATGGGCTCGCATGGTATACTTGGTCTTGTACTTTGAGTGATATTTCATGAGTAGTGTTGTCAAGAAACGATCTTCTCCTAGATGCAGCAAGTTCTTGGTGTGCAAAGTATCGACGCGGATCTCTTGGTAGGCCTCGACGACTTCCTTGCTGACAAAGAGCGGCTTTCCGGTCTCAGCAGCACGAATGCGGTACATGGAGAAACAACCTGGCAAACAAGTGACGGAACCGAACAGACTCTCAAAAGCCTTGGTCAGGTTGTGAGAGATGTAGTATTCGTACACTTGCATCATGGTGATGAAAGAGGACTTGGCGTTGGTAAGTGCTGTCTCTCCACAAATTGCGATGAGGCGAGTGTCGTGCAAGAAGGCCGCCACAAATCGCGTGGCTGCGTCAGGCGCAACGACCGTGTCAGCGTCGATTTGCAGCAGGAACTCGTAGAAGGTAGGGTTGACACCGATGATGTTGCGGATCTGATGGTGCATCTCAAGCTCGAGAGGGCTCATGGGCAGGTTGTAATGGACGCGGTTCAAGAACCTCATGAGGATGATCTGAGAATCACGCTTTCCTCGGTTACCAGGCTTAGAAACCTCAGAAGGCCTGCCGACCTTGACAACAACCAGGAAAGGCACGATGTGACCCTGTACTTCGTACAATCCAGAGTAGCATTTGCCCATGTTGTGTTGGCGTTGACCTTCTCCCAAACTCTCGAAGCTCAGTGGGTCGGGATCGGTAGATTCTGGAACACCGAGAATGTCGAGAACGATGCGGGGAGTAGGCTTGTCGTTGCCCTGGCCAATAATCATACCATCACAGACGATGACAAGCAATTTACGCTTGTCGTCATACTTCATCCTCGCTGCGGAATCGATGGCACGGCGCAGTGAGTCTTCGTCCTCTGTATAGGCTGGCACAGTGCAGATGATGAACTTGTCAATGTTCTCTGGATCGGTCTTCCTGGTGAATTGCAAGGCAGCGAGGAACTTGAATCCAATAACACTGACCAGGAGAATGGAGATAGCAAGGAGGAAGTACTTGGCGAAAAGACACTTCGCAGAGCTCCTGGTGTCCAGTTCGCCAACGTAGAACAAATTGTCGAGACAAGTCTTCATGTTGGCTTTCTTTGTTGGATCCAAAGCGAGTCCATCCCAGTATTTGCTGATCTCTTTTCCAGACTGTACCCGGAATATAGAGACAACACCATCGTCCATAAAGTTTGGATCTTTCGGCATATCGGGCTCACCCTGCTCCGGAGGCGGGGGCTTGATGTCACGACCACCAGGAATGTATTGAGTCAGATCATAGACCTTGCCATTCATGTAGGCAATAGAGTCACCCTTGCCAGCCAATGTCTTCAGGTATTGCGGGCTGAAACCAACACGACCCTTCATATAGTTTGCTTTGAGGAAGGTTTGTTGTTCGAACCACCAGTCAGGCCTGGAGTCGTTGGTGAACCATCGGAAGTCGTGGTACTGAGCATTGAGATCGGTGTTGCTGATGAAATTGTTGACAGAAGAGGCTGTGTAGTTGGAAGTCCTGTAGTTGAGCTGTACACCAGGGTGGATATCGCCATTGATGCCAGTACAGAGAGCAGAGACCTGTACCGGAAAGAGATTCGTGGCATCCTTGCCGGCGTACTTCTCGAGGTTCTTCTGAGGAATGATGTTGGGGTAGTGAGCGGGGATGAAGTCGCCCAGATCATAGACAACACCTCGCATGGCAATGTACGCGTCGTTCTTGCCTTTGCCGTCAAACGAGGACAGCTCGGCAGTGGAGTAGACGTGTTGGGTCGGGCAGATTAGCATTGGGAAACCAATCATGAGGAAGATGACGAAAGCGCAGCTCAACCAAATGAGCATGTTGATAGCCAGCTTCTCGCGCCAAAGCGAGACGCACATCTGGGACGCTTTATGCGTCCGATCCACTTGATGAGGACGTCAGGAATCATCCATGTCATCATGTATACGATGAACATCCATCGCTTTCTGCTGCCGGATACGGGTATAACCTCGACTTCCTCAAGGTTCTTGTCTGCAGCCTTTTCGTCGATCACGGGCTGTTCGAGTCCGTGGAACATGTCGCCATTCGTGATGCCAGAAGGTGCCTCTGACCGAGCATCGACGTCTTTGCTACCAAAGTAGTTGCCACCTTTGTCGTTGTAAAAGTCACCCTGGGATGGGGAGAGTAGGCCAGCTCGCGCGTCACCATAGGACCGATTCGCGTCTGGAGTGAGGAGGTTGTCGTTTGAGTCAGCAAGACCGCGACCGACAGGAACAGAATCAGTAAGGTTCGCCAGCTCCAGCCAGCACCTTTCGCTGAGGAAGACACCGGTGGCACCAACGCGAACTTCGTTTTCCCGCCAGGGCTTGCTGTCCAGGATCATCTCGACTTTCTCCTTCTCGCTGCCTACAATCGCCAAATCGGTGTGCGCAAGACCGAGGAATTCGGCGAAAGGTAGGAAGATACTGTAGTCAGCCTTGCGAACACGATTGCTGATTTCCGCAATTCCCAGGCCTTGTACTTGTGCTCGGACGCATTTGCTATCGAATTGGTTGGCAATTCGGCGCTCGTTGGGCTTGACGCAGAAGACAAAGTAGGGGTTGGCTTTCCGCATTGAGCTGTCGATCGTCCTCAAAGCACTGACTGTCTGGCCTGCAGCGCCGGTCTGCTTCTCGGAACTGCCTCCCTTCCTGGAGCCTGACACGTTACTTTCAGCATCACTTATGGCGTCTTCATCGAAAACATTCACTTGGCGTCCGTACCGGCCCGTTTGGTCGGCTTTGCGGCGCGCCATACTAGGCATACGCGAAGGCTTGGAACTGATGGTAGCTTGCACGATGGCGGACTTCTCCTTCGGATGGCTCATCTTATGGAGTGCTTCTTGACCGAAGAGTTGTGCAATAAATGGCGCCTGGGCAGACTTGAGAAGGTTGATCATATCGCCTGAGATCAGCTCCGCGTTCTCCTCCAGGATGCCCTCTACACTGTAGTCTACGTCTCCACAGTAGTGGCGAACTGTGAACATGGGCGAAGTGTTTGGAGTTGGGAAGTTGCTACCGGGCTGGACAACGGTAGAGCTGCCAGGTTGGATCGAAGGATTCTTGCCATCGAAACGCTTGCGAAGGACATCCAGGTACTGCATATCTGTCTTGCCGCGACGCATCTGGTCATCAAGGATGGCCAGAAGTCCGTTTCCAGACTTGAGTAGACCGCTCTTCGCCTCAGAGTTGTCGTAGAACTCTGTGCCGGGGAGAGCGACCTCTTCGGCCTCAAGTTCTTGAATCTGACGCTTGAAGAAACTATCTTGCGTGAATGCGATGAGATTCTCGTTGGCGGCATTGTTGAGCAGCTGATCAAGTGACGATCCGGTCTGAGCCGAGTGCTGGAAACCAGGGAAGTCGACCAGTGAGACGGTGTTGGAGATTTCCTCGGGGAGCACGGAGATTCGGGAGTTCATCTGCTCCATAATCCAGGTGACCAGCAAGGAGTAGAGTGCACGAGCAAGTTCGTCCGCATTTGCCCGAGCACCCTTGGGGTCCAACATGACTGTTACGCGCTCCCTGTAAAGTGTCTTCGACTTATAGCGCAGACTCTGCTCTAGGTCGGAAACCGCGACGCCTAAGAATTGGGCAATGGGAGCGAGACACTCCTTATTCTTGACAACAGTGAGAGACTCACCACCTTCATGAGAGTAGCCTCCACTGTCGTCCGCACCGGGCGTGGTAGATTGACCGGTTTCAAACTCGAGCTGGCCGATATGGAGAATTGTGGCCATGATCTCGCAAATACCGGCGATGCTTTCCTTGCCGAATTCGAGCTTTCGGAGGGCCGTCTTGAAGTCCTGGAAGCCCTTGGGATCATCGATGCCGACCTTAAGCTGGGTGGGGTGTCCTAGATATCGCCATCTCTTATTCGACCCGATCGATGTTCGGTTTCCCGCAGAGCCGTCACCAACGAGGTCCAAATGCAGATGCTTCTTCTCTGCAATGCTAGTGCCAGCAAGCAGGTAGTAGAGGACATGGTAGTTTCGCTCTCCAGTCGGTACTGAAGCAATGCGGCTGCGCTCGAGACGATGGGCGAGGAATTGGGCACCCAATAATGTGGCATGGTTGGACGTTGAGGTGTTGTATTGGAGTTCGAGCAGGAGTCCAGATTTCGATGCGAGAGGGGTAGTCAACGACTTTGTGGTTGTGAAGGCCTCAAAGACAAAGTTGGCGTGCTCAATCTTCTTGGAAAGAGGTGTTGCCGAGTATGAGAGCAGCGACCTCAGCATGTGACCTCGAATGGTGGTTTTACCCGACCCTGAGTCGCCCCTGCCACGGTGTTAGAAACGTTTCCTGCTCAACCTAGGTGTGCCAACTTACAAGAATACCACTACTTGATCCTCGGAGCGTTGTCCAAGTCGCATGTAGGCCCTCTGTGCGAGGTCCTCGGCGGCCTGGTGTGCGCTTCCATCTTTTCCGCCGTCAACACCTCGGCTGGCATCGGTGTATGTATTGATGGAGACAAATCCATGCGATGAGATCAATGCCACGGGCAGATGTGCGTGATAGCGACTGGCAAGGGCGCCGGTGACGCCAGTGTCGTTCTGCTGGTGCGTGGGCAGGGCGGGCAGCGACGGCTGCTGCAGCACGTTGGCAGCCATTGTGGTGGGTGTAACGCGTCCCCGTGGGGGCGTTGTGATGGATTTCTCGTCAGGCAAAAGCAGGCAGCCGTCGACGAAGAAAGTGGCAGGATTTAAAACAGGTGTCTTGCGAGGTTGAGGCGCGTGCTATTAGGGCTGGCGGTGGGAGTGCTGGAATGCGGAGAATGCAGGATTAACGACAGGCGAGTAGGTACAAGGCGAAGGGGGCCAATCCTCCAGCAAATGAATAATTACAACGGCAGCGAACGTGGTGAAAATGGTACAAACGAAGGAATCGGTCTTGAAGGCCGTTGACAGTCGCGTCAAAGGGGTCGAGTGCTCTCCTCAAAACGATGGGGCTTTCCGGGATGTTTAGCCCGCGCCGCCGTGGTGGTCTGTGATGCTTGGAGGCCGGACTAGACGAGGCTTGAAGTGAAAAGGGGTCGCAAAAATAGACTTTTGTTACGCCAATGGGGGGTATTGGAGGCTTGGGCAACGCTTCATGCTCCACAGCTCGTAATGGGAGAGGGTACCAAGAACATTCTGGGTGCCGACGAAACGCCGCCGGGACCTCGTCGTGACGCTTATGACCGCCACCGCCGCGCACGACAACGATGAGTGTGACTTTTGCTGCTACGAGGCATTTCACTTCTCGCCATTGTCCACTTGTCACACTGGCTCGACCCGCTGTTGTGGTGGTAGTTGACCCAACGGTGCTTTCTAGCGGCTCGCGCATCTGGGGCTGGCGATCATACTGCATCCTTCATGCACGCTAAGGCCCGTATCGATTGCGCGTCTCTGGTCATCCAATGCAAAGTCACCCGTGTGTGTGCAGGCTTGGTGTTGTCTTGACGACTGTATGCATCTGCAACCCCATCTCTTTTCGAGAGTGTCTCGGGTGCAAAGGCAGTCACTCGACGCAATCGTGCTACTGGCGGGAGGAGGCTCGGGCGTTGCGCTGCACATGACAAGCGTAACGTCTGCAAAGTACCTAGTACCTTTGGGAAAAAGTCAAATTAGTCAGTCTGCGAGCGGTGCTGGCGGAGTAGCAGGGACCGGGTTTCTTGACGTCAACATGTTTTGAAAATGCTCAGGCATGATTGACCGCTAGCACGCAGCAATCGTGGTGAAGGCAATTTACTTCAGATGGCAAAGCAGATTACAGGGGAAGACGCGATTCGCGATGCTGGCTTCATTACGGTCCACGGGTAGCTCCTTCCTTCCGCAAGCCCTGCCAGTCGTCCATCGTCTTATCGATAACATGACAGGCGGCCACCTATTCTTGTCGTGACACGCAAGAGAAAGCCTACTCTGGTGTTGATGCCGCTACCTGTTACCTCCCCGGCACCGTGATCATCCTCGCACTATGTAAACAATAAATTCTGGCTAAAAATAGGGGCGCGCCACCCCGCCGCAGCAGGCCCGGATTGGCCATCGGACGAGTTCCCAGCTCGTCGTGGCGATGAAAATCCGAGACTGGCTATCCTCGTTCGGTCATTTGTTAATCCAAGCACTGAGCTGCATGCGCATCGCCCGACCGTCCTGCTGCTAATTCCCCCTAACGTTACACTGACGCCAACCCGCAACGGGCCCTAACCTGCAGAGCCCCCGGCCGCTGAGGAATGGAGAGTCGCCCTGAACGAACGCACTTCAATCGCTCCTCTTTCTCCGTCTGAAGAGCTTCTCGTGTTGTGTGCGTTTCTTTCTTGACCTCTTTACAATCGTTTAATACCATCCGCTCGCTAGCTCACTTCTTGCAACTGGCGCCAAAGCCAATTCGACGTTGCACCCGTTACACGTTAATAACACACGCACGCCTCCCAGAAACGCGGACTGGCACTCTCACTGGTACACATTCGCTACACTACTCGACCCATTCGTGACCTCCACTGCCACCGGGCATCGACATCACCTTCAACTACGGAAGGGGCGACCCGCCTCAGCCCGCAACCATGAGTTTCGTCAACAACTCACGCATGTCTGTGTACTCGACCGCGTCCGCACAGGGTCCGCATCCAGGTCAATCGCCTTCGCAGGTCTCTACCACATCGCTGTTGAACTACCTCAATTCGGCATACAAGCAAAGCCAGGCATATAGTCTCGAGGCTAGCACCAGTCTCGTTGTAAACACATGGGTCAACTCCAAGTCGGTCATCAACGACCGCATCGGCGGCACTGTTGACCTCGAGTTGGGACGAAAGGCATGGGAACATGCCCGCCGACGAGCCGAGGATGGATGCATTGTGCTCGCCTCGCTACACGAATCCACTCCTTCCCTCTTCGCACCCTTCGTGTCGAGTCTGCCACTGTCGCTACCGGGCAACTTCTACACAGCACTCGAAGTGCTCAAGGCCTTCACACACTGCGTGACTCCGCAAAATCCCTTCGCTGCTCGCTACTCTGCCCTCGCAGCCGTCTTCACTATCAACCTCACAGGTAGCCTGGTCGGCGCTGAGATTAAGCTCTCCACATCGGGCCTCGATGTTCAGCAGGGCCTCCTCCAAGTGCCAGCTCACAGCGGCTTCCGCGCCTTTGATGTCTTCTACTATCTCAATTCCAGCTCAGCATCAAAGCAGGAGCGCGAGTTCCTCGACATCCAACCTCTCGACCGCTACACCCTCCTCAACCGATCTGGCACCTACAATCCCCCTAATTTCCTACCCGACGCCGACGATGCTGCCGCGGCCGAAGACTTCCGCACAAACCTCAAGGCTATTGGAATCAAGGGACAACAGCTGCGCGATCTGATCAGCTGCTTGACCGGCTTGTTGAAGCTCGGAAACACACTGGACTACTTCATGGACGAAGAAGCGTTGCAGTCTACTTGCCAGGAGGTTGCCGAGCTGCTGGACGTCTCCCCAGAAGTTCTGCAAGAAAAGCTCAGCTCGAACGAGCGCCAGCTTGTCATCGGTGGCATCTACGAGGCCATAGTAGACTTCGTCATTGCTCACGCAAATACCGCCATCAAGGCAGACATCCGAGCAGCAAAGGCGGGCCACGGCAATGAAAGTGACGGGAGCCAGCCAGGCATGATGACGCCAGATGACTCCGAAGACGAGGCTGGCGATATTGTCAACATCACCGTTGTCGATGTCCCCAGCCGTGCACTCGGTAAAGCCCTTGCTCTACGCACCGTTTTCGATGACAGCGAAGGAATCAACGCCGAGATGAAGGAAGACGGTGTCCAATTTGCCCCAGCTGGCGGTTCCGTCCTCGAGGGTATGAGAGAAGCCATCCAGAACTGTGAGGCCGAGCTTGGCATTAGCGGTCCGGGACTGCGCGAGAAGGAGCAGGATCTTGAGAGGCGCGAGGCTGTGCTTGAAAAGGTCATGTACGAAGTGGCTGACGAGGGCAACTTTGTTAGGCAAGTGCTGGCTCCTGTGCAAGGCGAAGGCGTAGTGCTTGGGAAGCACGGTCGCTTTGATCTACCCATCACAGCGGCCAGTAGCAGAGTCTGGTTCCAGCTCGCTGTTCACCCCACAGACTCTATGCCAACATCCACTGCCCAGGATTTACAATCAACATGGCAAGCTGGTGTAGTCTCCCGACAACTTCGAGAGTGGAGATTGCCAGAGTGGGCCAACCGCCGCAACCGATCCTTGGACTTCACTGCCGATTTTGACCATGCGGAGTTCTATCAACGATACCATCCTCTGGGCTGCATGGAAGGCAGAGACGGCATACAGAGCTGGGTCCTGCAACGTGGATGGAGCAATGGCGAAGTTGTGGTCGGCACAGAACGTGTATGGGTCAGAGAAGGTACATGGTGGGAAGCAGAGTCGCAGCTTGATCAGAAGACGCAAGACTTCAATGGCTCGCCAAGCATGCTAGGAGGTATGATTGGCGCTGGCGGTATGGAAAGCGCCTACGGTGCACCATACGCTCCGTCAGCCAGCAGCTTCTTCCCGCCACTTCCTGAGCAGCAAGCCATCCAGAACCCGTTTCAAAGCTCAGCCAGTCTCGCCCCACGCAGCATGGCCGACGCCAAATCGATCGCACCCACTATTCCTGTGCAAAGCGCCGGAGACTATGGACTTGGAAGGAAGGGGGATGAGAACAAAGGCGTCACTTACTATGACGCGGAATCTGGCGGCAACGCCATGGTCACTGAATCCCCCCTTACGGCATCGCGACGAATGTGGATCGCATTCGTGTGGGTGGTTACTTTCTGGATGCCCTCGCCTCTCCTGAAATTGGTTGGTCGTATGAAGCGTCCTGATGTCCGCATGGCCTGGCGAGAGAAGTTTGTGTTGTTCCTGATGATTATTTTGCTCAACGCCGCAATCGTGTTCTACATCGTCGCCTTTGGCAAGCTTCTATGCCCCAACAAGGACAAGGTTTGGAGCCGAGGCGAAGTTTCATCGCATCAAGGAGAGAACGACTACTTCGTCAGCCACCGTGGTGTCGTTTATGACTTGACATCATTCTGGAAGAAACAGCACAGTGACTCAAACACCGAATCAACTCGAGACCGAATGATAGAGATGGCCGGTGCTGACATGGACCCTTACATCATGCCACCGCTGTACCTTGCATGCCCGAACCTTATCGATGGAAACAACCAGGCCAACAAACAAATGTTCTTGACATCCAACGCGACACTCACGAACACATTCGCAACCCACAAGTCTGGATCTCAAACAAACCTAGCGGACAGCAAAGCCTTGCAAAACGAGAACTGGTACCCTGATGTCTTCCTTCCGGCCATGCGGGAATTCAGGAAGGGTGAGCTTGTGTGGAAAGAGAAGGATATCAAGAAAGAAGGCGAGGACCTGAACCACATGTGGTTCACACTCAAGGACCGAGTCTACGACCTCACGGACTACTTCAAGACGCTGGACATGATGAATGACCTCCCTCAATACAAGTTCCTTGACACGAAGTTGACAGACTTGGTGAAAAGCAAGGCTGGAACAGACCTGTCTGAGGATTATTCCAACCTGCTGAGCGCCGACGCACAAGCCAAAAATTTGCAGTGTCTCGACAATCAATTCTATGTCGGTAAGACCGATTTCCGCGACACGGCACGCTGTAAAGTGAACGACTACATCCTGTTGGCTGTTGCAATCTTGCTAGTCTCAGTCATTGTCGTCAAGTTCTTGGCTGCACTTCAACTTTGGCTCAAGAAAACGCCCAGCAAACCAGGACAAGTTTGTCATCTGTCAGGTGCCCGCTTACACCGAAGGTGAGGACCAACTTCGAAAAGGTCTCGATTCTCTGACTGCGCTTGCCTACGACAACAAGCGTAAGCTCATCTGTGTCGTTTGCGATGGTATGATTGTTGGTGGTGGTAACGATAGGCCCACGCCAAAGATTGTCCTGGATATCCTCGGTGTTGACCCCAAAGTCGATCCTCCCGCTCTTCCTTTCTGGTCTGTTGGCGAGGGCAGCGAGCAGCTCAACTACGGAAAGGTTTACTCTGGTCTCTACGAATTTGAAGGCAACGTGGTTCCATACCTTGTTGTGGTCAAGATGGGTAAAGAATCGGAGCAACAGAAGTCTAAACCTGGCAATCGTGGAAAGCGTGACTCGCAAATCCTGCTCATGAGCTTCCTCAACCGTGTCCATCACCGCTCGGCAATGAACCCCTTAGAACTGGAAATGTTTCACCAGATCAACAACATCATCGGTGTGGACCCCGAGCTATACGAATATCTTCTCATGGTCGATGCCGATACGATGGTCCGGCCAGATGCCCTCAACCGTCTTGTAGCAAGTTGCGCCAATGACTCGAAGATTGCCGGTATCTGCGGTGAAACCAGCTTGGACAATGAAGACCGATCCTGGTGGACGATGATCCAGGTCTACGAATACTACATCTCCCATCACTTGTCCAAGGCTTTCGAGAGCTTATTTGGCAGTGTTACCTGTTTACCTGGATGGTGAGTTGTTTGGGTATAATTTCGCAGACGTTGCTAACGATAATAGTTTCTGCATGTACCGCCTGCGCACAGCCGACAAAGGCAAGCCTCTCATTATTGCCGACAAGGTCATCAAGGACTATGCCGACTGCGCAATCGACACTCTGCACAAGAAGAACCTGCTTTCGCTTGGTGAGGATCGTTACTTGACCACCCTGATGACAAAGCACTTCCCAACCATGTCGTACAAGTTTATTCCTGACGCATACGCCCTTACCGCTGCCCCTGAGACGTGGAGTATTCTACTTTCACAAAGACGTCGATGGATCAACTCTACCATCCACAACCTGGCTGAGCTCGTCTTCCTCAAGGACCTCTGTGGTTTCTGTTGTTTCTCCATGCGCTTCGTGGTCTTTATTGATCTTTTCGGAACCCTTGTGCTGCCTTCTATCTGCGCATACCTGGTGTACCTCATCTACAGCGTCGCGTCCGGAAAGGGTCAGTTCCCATTGCTTTCCATCATTATGCTCGCTGCTGTGTATGGTCTGCAGGCACTCATCTTCATTATCAAGAGGCAATGGCAGCACGTTGGCTGGATGATCATCTACCTCATGGCGTTTCCCATCTACTCCCTGGCTCTACCAATGTACTCGTTCTGGAAGCAGGATGATTTCTCTTGGGGTAACACTCGTGTCGTCATTGGCGAGCAAGGCACTAAGAAGGTTCTTACCACCGACGACGAAGGCTTCGACCCGAAGGCTATCCCTATGATGCGCTGGGACGACTATGCCGAGCGAAACGAACTCCCCGGTCGCCGCGGTATGCCCGGCCAAGCATCTGAGAAGGGCGGCCTCAACCCTTACGAAGACGAGGCATACGAGCTGAACGACATGCAATCCGTCTACTCGTCCGTCAAGCCCGCCTCAACCATCATGTCCAACATGCAGCACATCTCGCACATGCCCCCGCAATCCCCCGGCCCCTACCAAGGCATGCAGACGCGCCAATCCACATACTCCAATTTCTCCCGCTACCAGGACAACCCCAACGCCGGCCGCCAGATGTCCATGGGCAACATGAGCGAGCAATTTGCCCGCCAGCCCTCCCCGTACAACAACCGTCCCAACCACGGTGGCTTCCAGAGCTCAGACAATCTCATGGCTTCCACGCCGCCGATCCGCGGTCGTAGCCCGCTTGGCTTCGACCAGTCGCGGCCTGGCAGCACGGTCAACTTCCAGAACATGATGAACGGTCCCAATGATGCTACCATCGTCGAGGTTGTCCAGCAGTGTTTGCGCGAGGCGGATCTGGACCGCATCACGAAAAAACAGCTTGTTGCACTTGCGGAGCAAAGGTTGCAGGCGCAGTTGACGGGTGAGAGGAAGATTTTCTTGAGTCATACTATTGATGAACAACTTGCCAATATGGGCTAAGTCCATACATTACAGCAAGAGAAGACATGTAGTTGGGAATGGTGTTTGTTGTATATTTGGAGCATTTTTGGGATATGGTGTTTACTGTTTTATCTAGAAGAAGGAAAGTGTATATTTTTGGCATGTACAATGTCTATATGACGCCCATCATCATCTATCGTCTGCTGAAGCATAAAATTTCGAGTCGTTCCTTTTTGAGCTGTATGGCGGAATTGTTCATTGTGGGAAACGTTTTGTGGGAAATGGAGTTTGTGTTTTGTCGATCCTTGAAATCGCATTTGGATAATGATAATCAGATGAAGTGTGAGAGAGCGTATAACCTTGTTCAATGTGCGTTGATCATTCGTGCACATCGTGAAGATGCGAAATGTCACCTTCCCCCCTTAGCCCAACACAAACTGTCTCCGCCACAACTCTCTTCGGTGCTGAGCTCGACTAGGTTGTTCTTGGTGACTGCGAAGTAAACACTGGAGATCTGATTCATTGCAACTCAGAAATCTGTCGTACCTGATGATTCTTCTCTTGTATATCCCCCCTACGCAATTCAAACAGCGTCGACCCAAAGCCGTCTGCGTTCCTCTTCAAGGCGAACAGCCTGTAGCATATTGTGAAGGCTTTCTGTGATTGAAATACTCGTGTCTGTGGCAACTTCTACCAGTGTACACGAGAAGTCTGCTTTGCCCCATACATACGACAATGCTTCGTATTGTCTAGATTGTGTGCGTCGCGATTGTGTTAAGCTGCAGCGTAGAGGTGTTCCTTGGTCGCCAGGTAGGAGCTCCATTAGGCGGATTGAATCGATTGTCTCAAGTGATGTGTAGACGTATGGCGCAAGAGTGGCGGGAAATACATCTCCTTTTTTCGTATGATTCTTCATATGCGAAAAGTTCGATACAGTGTGGGTAACGAGTAGAAACACATCTAGTAGTACAACGATTGGTCGGTCGACTAGACGGAGCTGGTTTGTAGTCGGAAAGAAGGTTACCTGCGCCTTCCACTTAGCCTTGCGCCACAATATCCAAGGATGTCCATCATGACCCTGATTGACCACCCGTCCAGACACATATCACCAAACCATTTCGACAGCTCACCACCAGCATGCCGAAACACCCCCACCCTGCCTGATCTCTGATCAACAAAGCACGAACGATTCCTTCACCAAGTACTTCTTGTCATGTTCACTGTCGCTGGCGTCAGATGGGAGCTCGTCCACCACTGTATGGCCGAAGTAATCACCATGCATCCATCCGAGGAGGTAGCATTCTCCGACTAGATGCCAATGGTCCACCCCATCCTTGTTCGCCGCTTTTCGAAGGAGAACTGGGTTCGCAGCGCCGTCGAAGATGACGACTTGGTCGTTTGGCAGCTTCCAGGAGGGTCCGAGGCCGAGGTAGCCCTGCTCCGTTATGAAGATGGTGCAGTCCTTCTGCCATCGTTCTGTGGCAAACCACATGTGATTATCAGTAAGTGTTGCTGGGTTGTATGCAGGCGTTGGCCGTTTCTGCGTCTCCAGCGTAGTCAGCAGTTCGAAGGATACTCTTAAGGGTTGATTATTGTATGGTGAGATTGGCCTTATTGCGCCCAGAATATCGTAGCCCCATGCATTAACATCGAGACCCGTGCCTGGTAGGTTTTGTTTGGCAACGAACCACCTTGCGAAGTCCCAATAGTAGTTAACTTGATCTTTGGCTGTTGAATGACTGAGTGAGTCGACGCGTACGCCAGCGATCGATACCATATCTCTAGCAAAGGCACTGGCTTTGACTGGAAAGATCGATGCAGCGCTGAATCGGAGTTCAAGTATGTCAAGCGGGTTCGTCATATAGTCCCAGTTTGTTGTCCAAGGCACTAGAGGACTCGACCCGTCTTCAATCTCTGGATTCAGGCCGCTCGCGTGTAAGAGATTCAGGTCGCCCTTGAGTAGAGAGCGTATGGCGAAGTCTAAAAAGATAACGGAAGGAGACAGGCTGTAGTCTGGCTTTATGTCTAGATCTTCTTCGGCAACGGCAAGCAGGGCGTAGAGTTTATCTCGGGGATCTTTGCATTGTCTGCCAACAGAGATTTGGAAAAAGCATGAGGTAAGAGACGAGATCTGAACATCCTGTCCTGTCTGGCCTCCAGATAGTCGCTTGTGACGCCGCGAGAAAAGCTGATACATGCGTCTCCCTGCGACACGCAAGTTCTTGAGGTCGCGCGCTGACCAAATCAACTCTTCATGGGTAATAGATTGCAGGTTTTCCACAGCATCTTCCATTAATCCTGATGGTAGGTTACCCTCGGCAGTAACCCATTGTATGTCCCGCGCGAGTACGTACTCTTGCACCACCCATACTCTGTTATACCTTTTATTCATACTTCTGTCAGCGCTCTAGACCTCTATACAAGGATGACTTCTAGCTCTACTCACCATGGTTGATCGAAAACACGAAGAATGGAAATTCTTCTCAAAGTTCTTCTCATCTTCTTGAGCATTATGTCTCCTGCATGTGGGTGGGAACTCAGAGCCAGAAAATATGGAGACCACTCTCTGGCGATTTGAACCAATTCATCTACAAGGACCTGGAGTCGATCTGTTGCAATCTTGAGACCAAGCCAAACAACAACCCTCTGCGCGTCGCGATATATTTGGCCCATGAGTGCCACCTGATGTCCCTTTTCACGCAGGTCCGATTGGTTGATACAGATTGCATCGATCCATATAACACGAGGTGTGTTCTCATAGCGTATGGCATGCAGAGCTTGTGATAAATTCGAAGTGATATGTAATGTCGCTTGGGATGCCAATTCACGGACAGTATGTGACATGGTCGGCTCGCCCCAAGCATACGAAAGGGCTTCGTATTTGGGTTCGTTGTTCTTGCGTGCGTCGACAATATTGCATGCGAGCGGCGATCCTACATCCCCAGGCAGAAGCTCAACAAGGCGGATCGAATCTGTGTGGGCGAGCTTCGTATAATCATAATCGCGGCTTTCGTGAGTTGCCATCTCTAGGTGGCAGAGCGAATGGAAGATTTCGCTGCGAATATGTTGCTGTGTTTGTGCAGTTTTGTAAGGGCCCATTGGCATTTGGGCAAGGACGAGAATTTGTCAAAGCGTGTATGTTAATCATCAGCTGCGCCACCCTCGAGCGGTATTGGTTCATCTGAATTGCAACCCCAAGTGTGTCACGCTCTCCACAAGGTCCTCGGGGTTCCTTTATGCTGGTTATTGAGGCAACACCCACCGTTTGTCTTGATGCACGATCATGTACGGAAATGCGTGAAGGTCTCCAGATCACTGTATGTCTCTGTGCGCGGAGCTGCGCTTTTTGTCATTGAAGCGCAATTTATCTAGTGGTTCCCATAAAGTCGTAAAAAGCCGTCTATACTTCCTTCTTCGGTACACCGCCAGGAAGCGTCTGTACCTTTTCCTGGAAGAGCTTCTCCGCTCCTTGCCATACCGGTGTGGTCGCACGGTCCTTCAGCGCCATCAAGCTGGGCAGAAGGGCATTGCTGAATGCTTCTGAGGACTCTCGTGGCAGCGCAGACGGGAGATGGTCGATGGAGATGACGGACAATCTCGGTCCGTCGCCCTCGACATCAACCCCGACGGTCGGCTTGTCGAAGGTGGTGTTGATGTCGTAGATGGGAATGGGGTTGTGTGGGTTTGTGGTGTCGCAGCTCACATCGCAGACGACACTAAGCTTGCGCTTGGGCGACTTCAGGCTCTCCTTGTTGACGAATGGCGGGATGGGCTTGGAGAGGTAGATGCAGTTGACGAAGATGTCCGACTCGATGATCTCGGGGTACGGTCCGTCACGCTCCTTGGTCTCGGGCAAGTCCCACTTCTTGATCTCGGGGCAGCCAATCTTCTCGAGAAGGTCGACTGCGCCTGAACCGCAGCGGCCCAGTGCGCCCAGAACCAAGCTCGATGGCTTGTGGCCGGCAACCTTCTCGCCAGCGGCAACGTCCTCCTTGAGCTGAGTAATCAGCTCGCTCTCGTTGTTGTAGTATCCGCGTCCGTCGGTGAAGGTCTCGACACCCGGGAGTGGCTCGCCGTTGGGGTGTGTGAGTTGCCAGGCCCAGGTCTGTGATGGTCGTTAGTGGTGGCCCCACATAGTGGCTTTTCAACATACCTTGATGGCAAGAGCAGCGCCAACGAAGCCAGCGTGGTAGCCAAACGCAGCAACGCGCCTGCCAGTTGTGTCTTGGAGGAACTCGAGGTCGTACAGTGTTCCTCCACCGCGGGGGAAGCGGGCCAGGACCTTCTCCCAACCGCCTTGCTGCTTGTAGCAATGGGCGAAGTGGACAAATGTGTGCTCGAGCGGGAACTCATCCTCGGGGAGCTCCTTCAGTCCGATGATAATCCGGTCTTTGGGCGCCGTCTTGTATGCACCTTCTTCAATCAGGGTCGCACCTGCCTGCTCGAACTCTTCGTCTTTGAATATGCGAGCGTAGTTGGGGTCCTTGGGGCTGCGCTCGACCAGGACTGGGTAGCCGGCGTCGAGGAGCTTCTTCGCTGTGGTGGGCGTGAGGGCGGATCGGTGCTCCAGCGGCTTGGCCTCGGCGCGTGCGTGGAGGGTGGGGAAAGACATGGCGGGTGAAGAAGTAGATGTGAGCAATCAATTGGCAGCAGTGAAGAACAACTTATATATGTGAAGCTGTGTACGAGCTGTGAGCGGGGATCGGAGAGTGGAGTAGATCGCAGCGCGGAGCACACATGCCCGCAATGACTCCATGGCAGCTTTTTCTGCCAGGGCGGTGGGCGTCACGCAACTCCGACCGCGGCACTACTGCAGGGCCGTTCCGAGGCCAAATCAGCCAGCCAAAGAGCGCAGAGATGGTCGTAGTAAGGCTCGCTAACAGCGCGATGACATCGCCTGCAGTCCTGCGTTCGTCTCCCAATTCTCGCAGAATCCATCGTACGCAGCGGGGCCCGCACGTGCAACAGCCGATCAATCTTGACCGCTCTCTGATCGCACATGGGCGTTGCTCCAAGCTAAGGATCCTGAGCGGCTGGCGCAAAACACGAAGCAGCTTCATGCCTGCGCCATTTGCCTAGTCTGAGCCGTGACGGTGCCGTCATGTATGCCACAACAAACCTTTCCCTATTCCGCTCATACCGCAGAAAAAAGAGAAGCAGCCAGCCCAAGTACGGCTAACACTGTCCTCACGCTCGCTACCGTTGTAGTTGGTCAATATGCCGCCGAAGAGAATCAACACCGATGATGGCCCTCCACGCATTTCGCATTCGCGCGACTCGTCGAGTGGCAGCGTTCGACACGCGCATGCTCCCGCCACTCCCAGTCAATTGCGACAAGCACATGCCCCGTCAGATCGCTCGAGCTCGCCGGAAGACGTCATGCATCACCAGCGATACTACGATGAAGAACAACAGCCCTCGAGCGGTGACGCGCCTTATGACCTCGAATTCTCCACAGATGGCATGCAGCCCCCGCTCGACGGTGCGTCTGCCCACTCCATCCCCGAGGACGCCGTGAACCAGCAGAGTGGCATCATAGAGATTGACCTCGAGCCGACTGCACGCACGCGGCTGCTGGCGCAGCAAGGCTCAGACGGTGTTCAGGGGCGACCAGGTGTCCAGCGAAATTATGGAAGTTTTGCAGGAAGCATACATTCCGATACTAGCTTCGGGGGCGTGTTTCCGGGAGGTACAGGCACACCAGACAGCGACACGAGCGACGCTGCGCGTGCGCTTTTGGGTGGTGCGTCCGCCCGCGGCGGTGTGAACAGTAGTGGGAAAAAGAAGAGTACCACGAGTTGGCTGGCCGAACTTCACGGTGTGAAGAACCAGCGGATGATGTAGGCATACAGCGATATGCAAGCAGGCATTGGCTAACAGCTTCAGGTACCTCAAGTATTACATCCCCCTCCTCAACTGGACGCAGCAGTACAAATGGCGATATCTGAAAGGAGACCTGGTTGCAGCTATCACCATGGCATCCTTCTACATACCCATGGCTCTATCGTATGCCTCCAACCTCGCACACGTGCCACCAGTACACGGCCTTTACAGCTTCGCCCTGAACCCCTTGATCTACGCAATTCTCGGCACCTGTCCACAGATGATTGTCGGACCCGAGGCGCCAGGTTCGCTGCTGGTGGGCGAAATCGTACGTGAGAACATCAAGAAGGGCACAACTGGGGACAATGATGGTCGACGGAATGCTGAGATCGCTGGTATCGTGACGTGTCTCGCTGGCGCCTTCATTCTGGTAGCGGGCTTCTTCAGACTCGGCTTCTTGGACAACGTTCTCAGCAGACCCTTCTTGCGAGGCTTCATTAGCGCCATTGGTGTGGTCATCTTTGTCGACCAGCTCATTCCTCAGATGGGTCTGGCGAGGCTCGCGGCTGACCAAGTCTCTCATGGAAGCACCATCGACAAGGTCGTCTTCCTCTTCCGCAACATCGGACGAGCTCATGGCTTGACCTGCGCCATGTCCTTTACTGCCTTTGGTGTCATCATGTTCTTTAGGTACGTTGTGTCAAGCTGGGTTTCTGTCCTGACTAACAACATGCAGAGAATTTAAGAAGCGCCTACAGCCACGCTACCCGAACGTTGCGTATATACCGGACCATTTCGTCGTAGTCGTTCTTTCGGCTATTCTGACCTGGAAATACAATCTCGACCAGAAAGGTCTTGCTGTGCTGGGCGATGTCAACTCCAGCGGCGGTAAAATTTTTGCCATCCACTTCCCGTTCGAAACCTCGCACTTGAAGTATGCATCGGACGCCATCAACACTTCGCTCATCATAGCGTTGCTAGGTTTCTTCGAATCCTCGGTAGCAGGAAAGTCGCTGGGAGGCGGCGACCACAACAAGGACGGTGTCGTTATGCCTATTAGTGCAAACCGCGAGCTGATTGCTCTTGGAACTGCAAACATCACTGGAGGCTTGTTCATGGCTCTTCCTGCCTTCGGGGGTTATGGCCGATCGAAGGTGAACGCTTCAACTGGCGGTCTGACGCCGATGAGCTCCATCTTCCTCTCCATTATCACCATTCTCTGCACAGTTTTCATGCTACCATACTTTTACTTCCTACCCAAGGGTGTCCTCTGCGCCATGGTTTCGGTTGTAGCCTACTCCCTGGTTGAGGAAGCACCCCACGATATCAAGTTCTTCTTGCGTATTCGCGGCTGGTCCGAACTCGTCCTGATGGGTCTGATCTTCTTCATCACCATCATTTGGGACCTGAAGCGCGGTATTGGTGTCGGCATTGGACTCTCCCTTCTCCGCCTGATTCGTCACTCCGTCCGTCCACGCATTCAAATTCTTGGTCGCGTACCTGGCACAACGAATCACTTTACCAATGCCGAGCACGAGCCCGAGAGTGTGGAGTTCGTCGAGGGCTGTCTTATCGTCAAGATACCCGAACCACTTACCTTCGCCAACACCGGAAGTCTGAAAACACGTCTTGGTCGCCTCGAGGACCACGGTACGGGTAGAGCTCACCCCGCGCTTCCTCGCGTGCGTCGCGCAGAACACAATAAGAACATCATCTTCGATGTTCACGGTGTCACATCGCTCGACGGTGCGGGTGCGCAAGTCCTCGCTGAGATTGTCCAGTCTTACAGGAATCGCGATGTCCGCGTGTTCTTTTGCAGAGTACCGAGTGAGCGCAGTCCAGTGTATAAGCTATTCGAAAGTAGCGGCATTGTAGAGATGTGTGGTGGAAGCAGGCATTTCGTCAAGAGCGTTGAAGAAGCGCTCAGGATGACTGAACTTGAACGTCTTACGGAGGAATATGGAAGCGAGGCTGGGAGCTCGCGAGGTGTGAGTAGCGCGATAGCATAGTGTTCTGCTGCAACGAGGATTTGATATTGTATGCATAAGCGTTTGGGCGTTTTGATAGGAAAAGTATCGCAAGCAATTTTGGTCACGATGAATTGATTGGTGTATGGGATCTAGGTCCCCGGTGCATTACCGCATACCTTGTGAAGACTACCATCAGAGTGGTTTGGAATGCATAACACTTTCTCGTCTCTCTCGGACGCGGACGCGGAGACGCAGCTACATCTATATCCGAACGTCTTCACACCCAAGGCTCCACGTAAGCTTCCGGCGTAGCTAGGTAACAAGTCGGAGCTGTCTAGTCTCAAATCCTCGCCGAGACCCTGCGGCTCGATATCGGCGGCCCAGAGTCCCAACACAACCTAATTCTTTTGACAAGGAAAGTAACGCTCAGACAGCCCCAGGTTTTGGCTCGGGGTTTGACAGCGCCGACCGCGTTCCCCATGGAGGTGTGGGGAGGGTTCGCGCTAGCGTTGTTCATTGCGCATCCCAGGCGTGCAGGCGCGTCAGCGAAGGGGAGGGTTGTTGGGCACGCGTGAAGTTTAGTGCTTTGACTATGAGTAGCGAAAGTGTCGAGCAAAGTAAAGCTGCTCAGTTGCAACGAACGCACGCAGCAATTCAGTACAGAGTTCTTCAACATTCACAACGGTTTCTCTGTCAAACGTCAACATGTCACCGAGATATGCCCGCCCCAACGCCTCAAGCATGCACTACGTCGCCCAAGCCTTTCCCCGCGCACGCTTGTCAAAGCTTTTCTCGCCGCCGCTCCCCAGCCAAGAAGGCTTCGCTGCCTTAGCGCTGCAACACCACGCGCCACCATTGGCCCGTCCCAAGCCACGCCGTAAGAATGGACACGCCAGACTCCCGACATCCATGTCATGGGATCGGCTGCCAACTGGTGTGTATCCTCGAGAGGAGGGGTTAAAATGCTGCTCAAGCCCCGCGTTTGCTCCTCAGGCCTTGTCTCTGTTCGCCTGCAATCATGGCTGAGAAATACGACCACCACGAACATCAGGAGTATGCTGCTACTCCCACGATGCAGAGGATTACTCCCGCTCGCTATGCGGCTACGCGGTTTACTACGTTGAAACCTGCTCGCGATGCCGTGCCCAACCCCATCACGCTGCTGCGCATGCTCAATCTCCAGCAATGGCTCTTCTTCCTCGTCGCCTTCTTCGCGTGGTCTTGGGACGCTTTCGATTTCTTCACCGTCTCGCTGACCATCACGGACCTCGCTGAAACCTTTGGAAAAACCAAAGCAGATATCACGTGGGGTATTACGCTCGTGTTGATGCTGCGGTCCGTAGGCAGTATTATCTTTGGACTTGCGGCTGATCGGTATGGGCGCAAGTGGCCGTTTATCATTAACAACGTGCTGTTTATTGTGTTGGAACTGGGGACGGGATTTTGCTCGACGTACAATGAGTTTTTGGCGGTCAGGGCGTTGTTCGGGATTGCGATGGGAGGGTTGTATGGGAATGCGGCTGCGACCGGTGAGTTCTCTTCTTCTTAACTTGAGCTATTGAAATATTGGCTGACGATCATTTGAATAGCTCTGGAAGACTGTCCTCCACTGGCACGCGGTCTCATCTCTGGTATGCTGCAGCAAGGCTACGCGTTCGGATACCTCCTCGCCACAGTGTTCGCACGTGCTTTCGTCAACACTGTTGGACACGGATGGCGCCCGTTGTTCTGGTTCGGTGCTGGTCCACCAGTCTTGATCATCATCTTCCGTCTATGTCTGCCAGAAACAAACGCCTACCTTGAACGCAAGCGCATTCGCGAGGAAGAGCCCAATGCAGTGAAAGTATTCATTGAAGAAGGAAAGGTCGCACTGAAGCGTCACTGGCTGCTTTTGATCTACATGGTCCTCCTCATGGCTGGCAAGTCATCACACCCCTCAGCCTCCCAACGATATTTCGACTAACATCCATCAGGTTTCAACTTCATGTCCCACGGCTCGCAAGACTTATATCCAACCATGCTCACCAACCAATACGACTTCTCCCCCAACGCCGTAACCGTCACCCAAGTCGTCGCCAACCTCGGCGCCATGACTGGCGGCACGCTCGTCGGCTACTGCTCCTCCATCTTCGGCCGCCGCTTCAGCATCATCTGCATGTGCATCCTCGGCGGCGCGCTGCTCTACCCCTACACCTTCGTCTCCAACAAAGGCGTCATCGCTGCTGCCTTCTTCCAGCAATTCTGCGTGCAAGGCGCGTGGGGTGTAATCCCCATCCACCTGATGGAACTGAGCCCGGGTAGCTTCAGGACGTTCGTGGTAGGCACGAGTTACCAACTCGGTAACTTGGTGTCGAGCGCGAGTTCGACGATTGAAGCGACGATTGGAGAGAAATTTCCGCTGCCGCCGAAGGGCAAGACGAAGAGGTACAAGTATGGGTTGGTCATTTGCATTTTCATGGGGTGTGTTTATGCGTACGTCATTTTGTTGACGCTTATTGGACCGGAGTATCGGGGCAGGAACTTTGATGTCGCGGCGGATGAAGATATGGCTGCTGTTACGGGCGTGGACAGGAAAATCGATGGTAGGGACAGTGAGGATGTGGAGAAGAATACTGAGAGGAGGATAGAGTGAGTGTGATTAGTCAGATGGCGTGGCTATGACGATATGTTCGACATGGTGGAGTCGTTTCGTGACGGTTCGAGGCGAACAATAACACAAAGAAGTTGGTTCATGTGCTCGATATCTAAATCAGTCTTTGTCTTAGGCCGCATACCCAAAAAGTTTTCATTGTCGTCAGAGCAGTGTTTGGTCTCATGTCTTGAAATAGCTGACCTTGTGACGTGAAGTCAGAGTAGGTCGGCACTTCACATGCACCACTGAATGAGACAAGGCGGAATATGGGAATCTTGAACGTATTCAGTGAATGTAGTAGTGTGAAGCCTCACAGATGACCAACACTCACGAACAAAGAGACCGAAATGTCTTGAATCTTCCTCTAGGTACGTCCTCTCTCGAGCGCACATCGTCTGCAACCTAGAACACACCATGCATTTACCTCTTACCGCTGCACTGACCGCGATGAGCGCATTAAGAAGCGCGCTCGTCGACAGCATACACCCATCCTCGTCAACCTCAATATCCTTCTTACAGCCCCGACAAGATGCTGCCGCTCCCCCTCCCCCCTCTACGAGTATCGTAATTATCATTTCGAGGGTAACGGTAACATCCTCTGCCATCCCCACATCGATCGTAAACCCCAACCCGCAACCGAGTGAAACTTCCAATACGCTATCGTCAGAATCGGCAACATTTACACGCTCAAGACCCAACTCGAGCACCGAACCGGCGGAAGCGACTGACTCTAAGACGAAGACAGATACGCAAATCACAAGCTCAGCTTCGAAAGAGCCATCTACCACACCATCCAGTATACAAAACGACCCCACCACAACCGCAGCCACAACATCGCCATCTCAAACTACCTCTTCAGTCTCCTCCGCACCAACGACCCCTGCTCCCCCTTCCCCCACCCCTCAAACTCCGGATTCACGGCATCGGCCTCATTGTAGGGCCTAACCTCTCGGCTCCATATTCGGCCGTGATCTCCCTCGGCCTCCCTGATATACTGGCTCCAGCGCCCTTGCGTCGTGGAGTGAACGTGTGTAACTGCTTTGGCTTTGGCGGGAGTCGTCGCAAGTACCAGGACACACCACTCCCTGAGCGCCCGGTGGAGTTTCAAACCGGACAGGTGTATGATAAGCCGCTTCCGGAGAGACCGCAGATGTGGTATCCGATGAGTGGGATTGGGGCGGCGCCGAGGATGGATGGAGGGGATGGGGAAAGGGGAGGAGGTATGAGGTTGCAGAGAGAAGCCAGATTTGGGGGCGAGGAAGGGGTTGAGTACGATTCCAGAGTTTTAGATGGGGGATGAGAGTATAGGTGTGCGAGACTGAAGTATGTCTATAACGTTTGTAGCATACATTGGACACGTGTGTTATTTGTACTAAGAATTGAAGCTCTATGGTGGAATAGCATCGATATTGAGAGGGACATACGTCCAAATAGATGTGGCTGTCAAGACAACGACTCAACCAGCATCTTCCGCATTCGCAGTACACCGTGACACAGCACTGTGAATTCCCGTACCCCTTCACTCTTCACCTCTCATCCACAATGAATATAGTGAATACACAGTCCATCTCAAAAGGTACTTATAAGCCCTGCCAACTCTCCTCCAACTCATTTCTCCAAACAGCCCATCTCTGCACCGCACAGAACAAGATACCATCTTTTCCTTCTTTGTAACGCAGATTACACACCAAGCCCTAAATCTTCTACATCCATCCGACCAACCTTCGTTTTCATCAACGATGCCTGGTTCTTCTCTATCCGGTTTCGCCTGGCCCGCTGGTGCGCTTGATGCGCCCTCCACTGGTCAGTCAGTTGTCTCGCTCCACCCCTCTTCGCAGCTGCCTGCAGCTACATCGTCTGTCCAGGCGACTAGCACTTCTGGCAGCGACGCTCCGCCGGTATCTTTCTCCGTCGGTGTGCCGCAGGCAAACACTACTTTCGGTAATGGTATGCCGTCCAGCTCATTCGCTACTGTGTATATCCCCACGATTATATCTAGTAGTGGCGCGCCTTCAGTGTCTATATCGATCAACATGTCATCTGCATCCATCCAGCCTATCGTTCTGGATCCGATGTCCCAGCCCGGTGTGCCGGTGAACGGATCATCTGGTCCACGTACGGTGCGCATCACTGTCACGTCTACCGTCATGATACCTTCTGACATGCCTAGCATGGCTGCGCTTGCCAAGGCACTCGAGCAGCCGACAAGCGCTAGAATAGCAGCTGCGGACGTCACGGGCGTGAAGTTTGACCTGTATGAGGAGCCTGAGGCTGTGCAGACGAAGAGTTCGGGGGAAACTTCGTCGAGCAAGGGTATCATCTTTGGTATTACTGGCGCGGCGGTGGGAGTTATGTTGTTGGCGCTTATCTACTTCATCACTCGCTAAGGCTAAGGTAATCGAATTGCCGTACTGCTCAAGGCAGTGCAGTTCGCAGACAACCTGACTTAGCAGTGTGGCGTAGTTGGTGTTTCGCCGTATAGCGATACAACTGGACTGCATTGCACATTGCACAATGATTGTAAAATCTCGCGTTAGTGTAACAATAAACTTTGCTGTTTCAAAATGTTCTTTGTCCTCGTGATTTTGCTCATACTGTTCATTGCCCTTCCTTTGTCTTCTTACCTTTGTTGAAGGACACTTGCGTTATTTACTATCAATTACTCCTGCATCAAAACTTCCCAATCCATCTAACCTCACGTTCATTCCCCTCATCGCCAAATCTAAAATGTCATCTCCGCCTTCTCCAACACCCAGCGGCCGAAACGCAGAAGATGTCAAGCTCGGCCTAATCCAAGTACCTTTACTCGTCCCACTCTGCCTCTTCTCGCCTTTCTTCCTTACATTCATCGTCTTCGTCATTTATCGTTTTACGGTGGTACGCTATCGCAACAAGAAAACTCCCCTAGCGCAGGGATCAGAGCAAGAGGTGGTTGAGAAAGATGTCGAGATGCAGCTTCAGAAGTTCTTAGGGAAATCTGAAAATAGATGATACGCTGTCTTGAGGCTTGTTGACTGGGTCCTGAAACCCGTAAAGGATGCATAGATGTTGGAACGATCACGACCAATTACAAGGCGCGCTGCTCCAATACTACATACGATCTAAGACTTCGATCTAGCGCACCCAACTGCGCGCACTACGTACCATTTACGGTACAGAGTACGGCTTAAGTCAGCCGGACATAGAGACAGGTTAACTAGATAGAGCTGGGATCATAGGCTGCAACATAAAAGTGGATTCAGGAAGGATTCAGAATCCAGAATCCCTCCTTATCATTAAGCAAAGTGTAGAAGCATACAACTAGCACTTAGGCCATTCTGCCTTTTAAAGGCCTAACTCATCTTTCTAACTTATGCTTTACCTCTGCACACAATTCATTCTTAGGGAGCCCGGACGCACTCTGATAGGCGTGTCGCGCCCCGTGCTACGCACGGTTAACAGTGCTGCTTCGATCTATCAAGTCCACGCACCGCACACTGCAAGACATCGTGCCTTCACAATGTCTCACATGCAAAACACCCTCCGCATCTTCCCTGCCCTACAAATATCCTTCTAACCTATCCCTTGCTCATCGCACAGTCACAAGTGTAGCTCACGCAGTCGGACATCCATCCCACAAGTCTTACTCACTGACTTACTCAAACGACCTCACACACGACCATCCCACCATCCCACCATCCCACCATCCCACCATCATGGCCCCATTCTACCCATACAACCTCCTCAACACTACTTCCCCTTGCCCCACCCACACCCAGAATATCCGCGCCTCTACCCCCCTTCCTATTGAGGCCATCAATTCCCAAAACAGCTCCGGCACCTCCCTCTCCACCACCGCCATCGCCGGCATCATCATCGGCGTGCTGATTTTATTTGGCAGCCTGACTTGGTTCGTCTGGCACGCGCTGAGCGTGCTGCCTCGGCGCAAGAAGGCGGCGCTTGGGGAGCGTAGGGTGAAGGCGGGGAGACATACGGATCGGGGGACGGGTGGGCGGGGGCATGGGAGTAGGAGTCATCATACAAGCCGGGGACAGCGGGGGAGTGGGTATGATTATGTGGAGTATGCTTAGGGAGGGGAAGACAGTGGAAGACGGTGGAGGACGGTTTATTAGGACTGTCTTCGGGTTTGAGATTGCATTAGAATTATGGTCTGTAGGATTGTCTCCGATTGTTTCTATGATGCTAGAAATAGAAGGAGAATAGGAAATTGTAGCAGCTCATGCTGCTTCGAATGAAAAGATGCAAAAACGCCTTTTGTCGAAAATGATACTGAATAAAAGTTATAGAAGCGTTCTTCCGAAGAAGCTTCTCGTGAAGAAGTAACTTTTTAAACCCTGAATAATAAAAAAGATATCCGGCTGAAAAGATGAAAAGAATGTTCTCCAAAATCTAAAGTTGGTGAGCATTTGTGCCTTGAGATCCCTAAGTTCCGCAGCGCAGTACCTTAAAATTATTGACCTTTTGAGCATTTTTGAATTTGTTTCTTTTCGTCTTCGCTCAGATCTGATATTCTCCGATGCTGGGACGCGGAATGTCGCAGCCTGCGTGAATTTCGTGTCCTACGATCCTGATTGGGTGTTCGGCAGAAGGTATGTTATTGTCCCACTCATTGTAGAGAGGAGGGTATAAGTTTTGTCGACTGCTAGGCTGGGGCATTTCCCTGCTCTGGCTGGGTGTCTGGAGACCGGCAGTAGGAGGTCTGACAAACGGAGTGATGGCGGAAGGCCTGCTATTGTAGGGCGTAGGGTGACTAGGCCGACTGTTATAGGCTGGCCCCCAGAGATTCTTAGAAGCCGGCCCAGGCGTGATCATGATAGCTTGTCGCTCACTTAGACTTCGCTGCTTTGCCTGCTGGTCACTAAGGCTATCTGCGCTAATAGAACAGTCTGCTAGGCTAGTGTTTAATAGGAAGATGCTACTCATTCCTGGTTGCTTCCTTGCACCAGACTTGCTAGAGCAAATCCTAAGATTTTCTGCTATAATTAAGTTAATTAGATACTATGCTTCGGTGCAGAAAGAAGACTATGTACCTCTGTCACTATTATCATGATCATGATCCTCAGAATCGTGAATGACTGGTCTCTGTCGCCTGTGTCGTGCCTCGGGTTCCTGGCGCTGAGCGTTTTGTAGCATGCCGTTCGGACGTCGTTGGGGCCGTTGGCGTGAATCACAGCTATTCTTTGAATCGATCCTAGGCGCGTTTCTGAACTGCGCCGGCTTTGCCTCCGGCTGTTTACGGACAGACTCATGGCTGCGCTCTTCGTGGGATGACAAGTTGCGGAGAACGGATGCCGTGCGTCTAGAAGCCATGTCGTTGATGAAATTGAGTCGATCTGCTGCCTCAAATAGGGCTGAATTGCTGGGCCGGATTAAGGCTTTTGACTTTTTGTTGCTTTTGATCTGAGCCTTTTTAGGAGTCATGAAGTTCTTTGGATGGTTGATGCGTCTCGGGAAGAGATGATAGCGTAGGAGAAGGTTGGATAAGCGAGATTGTATTGATCGGGGAGTAGAATAGTGATTATGGTCAGGACTACAGATGGAGTTACCCGAAAAAGTAGCAGACGGAAGGGTCGCGGGTCGAAGGTCGAGGGTATTCAACAAACACCAGAGCTCTGTGCGGGGTCTCAATCCCCAAGGTAATAGAGGATTCAGAGGTAAAAGAAATAATCGAGAGACTAGGATGAACAGGTAAAGGCGCTTACGTGTCCGGCCGCGTCGATAATATTCGTTTGACACTGCAGGTGAAGTCCGTCCGCGCATATGGTGTCATCACACAAGCGCGAGGGAAATACGAGCAATTGGTCCCAGGGCATCCATACGGTGAGTTCGTTTGAAGTTGTAGCGGAAGACATTGAACGATACATGGAAAGCATCGTTTGTGACTGGCCATTTTTCGGAATGAAGGAACCTGTATTCTGGCACATGCGGGAGTATTTTATGGGTCACTCGGTACTAGGAAACTTATGCAGTGAGTGCGTTTGTTCTTGTAGCAGAAGACATCAAATGATGCACGTAAAGACTGAACCATGACTGGCCATTTCCCAATTAGCGACGTAAGAAGTTGGTATCCCACCGCTCATGCATATTGAAAACGACTCGAATTTGCCTATGATTCGATAGCTGAGCGTAAATCCATGAAGCGTACGTCGCTCAGCTCACAATGAAGATAGGAGACACCAGGATGGGCAGTGAGTTATATGAATTTTCCAGCCAGTAGCGCGGCATGCACTAAATATTCGAGTCTTTACGCTGTGACGAGGGATATGCCATTATCGTCCGAACCCAAATACACACTCATGTCGTAGTTCAACCAGATCTCCAACCATATGAAGCAAGTTGTTGTGTCATCGCGATGCGCTGTTCTCCATGCCCACTACCTCCTTTTCCCCTTCGCCTTTTCAAGTTCTCTCGAATTATACGAATACTGCGGCCGCATATTGATCCTAAGATCCTCCACATCCTCCGGCACCGTTCCGCCCATCTGCACGTCGGTGTCGTTTGTACTGTCTGACCTCTCGGTCTCGGCAGAAGAAGCGTCTGATTCGAGTTCCACGAAGTTGTCCGGGACGATGAAGGAGCGGTTGATGGAGCCTCCTCGTGGCCTGGGCTGGATGCGACGGACGCTGATGCTTGATCTAGAGTTGGAGCCTGAGTAGGAGACCTTGGGGCGCAACTTCGTCGGGCCTGGTTTGGCGGGTTTTGACTTTTTGGGAGCGGGGCGCTTGGGGGTGAGATCTGGCTCTGGAGGGGCGTCTGAGTCCTGTCGAAAGTTAGGATGTAACATGTGTGTGAAAGGCGTGGTGTGTACTCACCCACTCGAGAAAGTCTAGGTTGGGGTCGATTTTGATCATGACTTCATCGCCATCGTCGGACTCTTGACTTAGTGCCTGCTGTGGCAGAGCTCTGAACAACGGAGGCCCATGCTTGACTGGCGGACGCGCAGAGGGTGCTCGGCTTCTCCTAATAGCTTGTCTTTTTGCGGCCGCGAAATCACCTCCAAGCTCGAGGAGCATGTCATGTAGATCCTGGATGGGCAAACCTGGCGCGACAGCCATCAGCTGCGCAACATCCTTCCTTGTGTTGAAATCTGAGATGTTGTTCAGATCGAAGCTAGCGCCGTCGAGGTCGTCACGCCTGTTGCTTGATAAGTTGGGCCTGATGAATGGTTGTGTGCGCCGCCGTGCAACTGAAATTGCTGCTCTTTGCGAGGTGGACAAGCTCTTGTCTGCTCCAGGCCTTTTCTTGGTCCGTCGTAATGAGGGCGTATCTACCTGTGATATCCTCTGTACTTCTCTTTTCGCGTTCGGTCAGTATTCAGTCAACGCTTCGTGACAGCTCCACTAACTCGGCATATATACCCATAGATCGGGACATTGGCTCGTACGGAGCTTTGGGGGAAGTCGCTGCATATGTTTTGCCGAGAGATCCAACCCCCGCTCTTCCGGGAGCAGAAGTGCGCCGAACTGCCAGTGCCGGCGATTGTGGCTGGTAGAAACTCGGGCATGAAGGCGCCGTCGAAGAAGGAAGGTAACCATCTTGCATGAAGTCTGCTCTTCGTGACAGAGCCTCCTCTGCTTCGGCGTCGTCATCATCATCGATTGTGATGGGACGATTCTTTGATGCGCCATCCCGTGTACCGGGCCCGACGCGCGATCTGCTTTTCTGGGCTGACGCCGTTGATCTTGCCTTGCTGCGAACCCTGGAGTTTGGCGCCTTGTTTACTTTTGGCGTCTTTGCTCTTCTCTCCTTTGTGGTCGGCGCGCTCTTCTTCTGATGTGGCGCTGGCGCAACACCCATCTTGTCTGGTTGTTGCTTCTTGACGTGGAGTTTTAGGGATCCAGTTGAGATCGAGCGTGGAGCGTCAATCGCACGATGGTAAGTGATTATCGGTAGAACGATGGTCATCTCGGATAGGTGAGTAGAAATCGGGACGCCCCCGCGCGTATACTGTCCTTCCTGACCGACTACAACCTTACCTTTGATGTGGTTTTTTCGGTGCATTTCGCTGAGGCCATAGGGCAACGTGACCACAAATTCTGGTGCCATAGCATGGCAGGTGAGAGTTGCGCTAAGGATGCGGGAGCCGTAGGAGAAGCGGGAATGTTGCGACGGTGACCGCGCTATCAAACGGAGGGCGGAGGTTATGTCGGGCCGCTTTCTATATGGCCGGCGATGAGTTCATCAATATAAGGAATGAGGTGAGCTCTGCCGAGATAGGACAACATTGGACAGGCGGGAGGATGATCAGATCAAATTCAGCAATAGAATAACGTAGCAATAAAAAATGGTAGAAATACAAAAGATCTCAAGACAATGGTTCCAATTCATACATAGGGGAAGAAAGGAAACGATATGAAGGGAAAATCCAAGTTCCTAGGGAAAACGCCGGAGGTATCGACCCATCCTACCTATTTATGCCCAACACCGTACCCTATTGCAAACATTTTGAATCCAAGAAAGGAGTGCGCTCTACTGATGCACCTGGCTCACGTGCCCGTTCTGCTGGGCACCACCCCATTCGCTCTCGTCGTCACTGCCGACGTCGGTCCACGAATTTGGCGTCATGATACCTGTCCTGTCATTGTCGCCGAATTCGCTGAAACCTCCTTCTGAGAAGCCATCGGTGAAGCCGCCCTCGGAGAAGATTTCTGATCGAGCGTCATGGTCAGTGTCGTTTTGCATGCTGAGGATGCCAATGTCGTCGGCGTTGCTGGCAGCCACGGAAGCGCCTGTGACAATGGAGTGGGAGCGCTCGGAGCGCGGTGTCAAGGTTCCGGCGGACATGTGCTCGGCCTCGTCGTCGAAGAACTGAGTGTGCGCGAGAGGGACCTCGGCGTGTGAGTTGGAGGATGTGAAGGAGTAGAAGGACTGTGCAGCTGGGTCGATCTCGTCGTTGCTTTGAGTCAGGTCGATCAGAGGCGCGGAGGCGGCAGGCGGGGCAGCGTCGAGAGTGGCAGTGCTTTCGCGCGACGCAGGCTCGGCATAGATGAACTCCTTTGGCGACGGGGCTTCTTCGTCATCGCCCACGTCGAAGAGCACATTCTCGTCGACGAAGGGGTTGGCCATGGTCGCAGCCGCAGCAGCGCCCGCAGCAAAGCCAGCAGCACCGCGCTTCTTGAGGCCGTTGTCCGATACGTCGTTTCCGGTAGCAGTTGTGTCGTTCCTGAGGGTGCCGTCGCTTCCTACCATGGTGTCGAAGCTCTTGGTGCGGTCGGCTCGTGACCTCTGCTGCGCCAGTTCGATGTCTTCGTTGCCGATTTTCGCCAGCTCGTCCAGATCGACGGCCACGCCCTCCTCTCTGGCACGTCTGATGAGCTCATTCCTGTTCCGTCGAATGAGCTCTTCCCTTCTCCGCTTCCTCAGGTCGAAGTCGTCCGACGATTCGCTGGGGCGGCGAGGCTGCATGTCATCGCCGAGGTTGTGGAGCGCTACGGCGATCTTGCGACGAGACTGGTCGACCCATGCGCGGACTTGAGGCGACTCGTATATGGCGATGCCGGCGGCGACTACTATGGAAGCGGCGATGATGATGCCTGCAATGAGGGGTGGTAAGCATCAGGCAGCAAGGTGCGATGTCGTTGGATGGCAGAAACCGCCCGAATTCTCCAACTAGACTCTTCATTCGCTACATGGACAGAAGACAGGAAGGGGGTGTACAAAAGCAGTTCGAGTGCTGCGAACACGACAGACATGCATAGCTAGAGCTACGTACCTTTGGCTAGTGGCGCGGGCATGATGCGGACCTCCGAGACGCTGTCTCACGCGCGTGCTATGGCGAGTTGATTGAGAGCGCAGGACGAAGGATTCTAGGTAGTAGAAGATGATTCCTAGCAGCCTGGAGAGAAGATATCTGTGAAAGAGAGACGCGCAGTCCAAGGAGGACTGTGGTCGTAAGAGCCGCCACCGAGCACAGCCGCCCGCTGCACCATGGAACGGCCGCTCGGCTGGTGGGGTGCTGATCATCCGAAACCGGTCTAGGCAGGAACAGGAACATGCTTATGCAACTCCACTTCCATCCCGACCCTATCACCAACACTTGAAGTACATCACTCATGCCTGTCGCGGCTTCTGGTTGTGTACACTATATCGCAATACATCCTGCACAAAGTATGAAAATTCCCCTCTGTCGACACTATGACATGACATTACTGTTCGCCCCCTGACGCGTCCATCTCGTGGAACCCGTCCACACTTGTCGTCGGCACATGATCGCCAGCTACTTCATGATCCCCATTCTCGTCTAACCACTTGGTTTCTTTCTCTTCGATCCTCTTCTCTATCCTCTTCTCTATCCCTTCGAGTTTCGCACGCAATTTCTGCGCCTCCAACGTTTTCTCGTCTAAGCTCCTGAGCACTCGCTTGATTGCGTCGGACAGTTCCAGCTCGCTCTGGTGCTTGGAAAAGTACATGTAAACGTGGTGCTGCTGCAGTACAACGTATGCTCTTTGCAGTTCGTCATCGTAACACAGAGCTTTGAGTTCGGCTAGCCGCGCTTCATCCAGGGGGCGTGGAATGTATTGGTCAAGATGAAGATATTCCTCCAGAGGGACGTGTTTAAAAGTAGGTGGCATTTTGTCGACTCCGATATGAGAACGGCAGAGTCCACTACGTGTGCAAAGTACTCTCTTATATACTGCAGGTCTCAGACGCGTTGTGGGCACGGCCTTGTTTGACTTCGCATCAGAGGAAAACACCACATTCAAGCCTGTTTGTCGGAAGAACGCTCACACATTCAATACCTGATCGCTTACGTGTTCGTTTGCACCATCATGACCTAACGAATCTGTTTATTCACTTCCCCTGTCAAGTCACCCGAAAGAGTCAACAGAGCTTCTATCCCACAACGCAACAACACAACAATAACAAGATCGAGAAATTATGGGTGAACCTTCGAGGCTCATTGAGCGGATCATGAGATGTCTCATGCGGACAACAGTGAATCCAACACTTTATGTACACAGTGTGTCAAGATCATCATCACCATACAGCCAGTCCTTGCCCTACCTGTCAACAATGTCCCCAGGTTAGACTACTTCGATATAAACTCAGCATCCTCGACCTCTTCCTCCAGCCACACTCACCAGCTTAATATCGCACCAACACAACTGTACATAACACAACCGCACCGAACTTTCTGGACACTTGTTTCTCTCACATACACTTGGAAGCTCACTCACGATTGAACATACACCCACACTCATGGCACTGTATGCGGCAGACCTCGGTGCGCCTTCAGTTGACTGGACTAATCATCCAGCAGTAGCCTTCCAATGTCTCAACGACGCCATCAAGCCCTTCCGACACGATGTTCACCAGGTGGACGAAGTCTTTACCTTGTTGGCATTCGAGATCTATAATATAGGAATGAGCTTGCAGAAACCTACTGGGCCGATTTGGCAGGCCTGGACATATTTCTTGCAGCAACCACATTACCTGCCCATATCCGAAGAAGTGCGCCTACATCTGACTGCGCTGGATCTTCCTCTACATCAACTTCTCATGCCTGCGAGCACTACCTTTGCAACTGCGATAAAGGATCTACGTCAGGTGGCTCGAAGCCTCGAGCTATTTGAGGAGGAGACAACGAAACTTCTCCTCGAGATCAAAGATTGGCTGTTGAAGTGTGCTTGTCACGACAGCGTCGACACAGACGGCTCTCTTCTCCGTGAGATGCGTGCAATCATAGTGCAACAACCGCATGTGGATCTCAGCAAGAAGGGTAATTATAGACTCCAGCGGAGTGAGCGAGTCACCGGTGGCTTTGGCATATGGCCCGATCTCACTAGAACGCTTTCTGCACTTCGACCTTCATCAGAGGAAGAGTGGAGCAGCAAAGACGAAGAAAATGCCGTCATGGCAGTTACTTCTTATCTATCCCTTGCCGCGAACATGATCTCGTGTTTCATGTTCATGTCAGCGTACCCAGAGGGTAATCTGGGACCGGTCTACAAGCACACTTTCGAGTGCGAACGAATTCATGCCTGCCTTATCGAGAGCCCGTTCTCGCCCTTCCCACTGAAAGTGCGACAGGCCCTGTCTGAGTCAAATTATCTGGGCAACTCAGTGTTGATTAGCTCAATGGTGCTGCCCAACATCAACGCTGGACATCCACACACTTTGTTCTTGATGTTCCGCTGGGTTATGTTGGCCGCAACACATCCTGACGCAGATCCTACAGGCAATGTTCGATCAGCCCTTAGCAAAGTCTTCGATCTTGGATGTCTTGAGCGTCTGCCATACCTCTGTTCGCGTCACGGAGTTTTCCTGAGGCTGAATATCCCGGGTGATGTCCTTGCCGAACGCTTCCTCAACCCAGATACAGAGCAGGCAGAGAACAACATACTCGCTGGATCTCTTGATTCGCAGGACGCTATAAAGCTCTGGAATGAACGAAGCCACGAACCAAAACTACATCCACACTGGAATCTCGAATTCGGGTTTGGCGGCGAAGTCGTCTATGTGATCAACGATCCTCTCGACGACGTCCACATCGCCCGTGACTTCCCGCGGGCTGAGGATCTCTGGCTCGAGCAACACATGCACTGCATCCCAGACCCAAAGCCCGACGACGAATGTCTTATCTGCAAAGACGACTTCACTGAGACTCCTTGCTATGCCACTGCGTGCAACCATCTCTATCATCTGGACTGCCTAACGGGTTGGCGCAATTCATTGAAAAATGCCGGTTCGTCTAGCCAGCTTACTTGTTGCTACTGCACAAAAGAGCTCATGGATGAGGTTGCATTGGCGCGGGTGGAGATTGCGCGGCAGAAGGGTGTTCCGATCCATTTGACGCCGGCGATGTATGAAGAGCAGATGCGTCGTTTCATCAGCTTTGGGCTTTTGTTTGAGACTGGGTAGCTGTATAGCTGCCGGGTGTCTGGTGCATACGTTGAGTTTTTCTCCGTTGGTCTGCAAGAGCATGTGTGTGCCTGAACAGAAAGCAGTCACTTCGCTCAACAAGACTTCCATCAACACCTTTTGTCTAATTACATGCGTGCTAAGTTCTAGTGAAAATGAACAAGTAAACACCACTTACAACTCTTAAGCCAGCAAATCAAACATTCAGGAAAATCTTTCAAAATCATCAAACTGTGAATCATACCACCACATTGGCTCCTTCCCTTGCCCCGCCTTCTTGTTAATTGTCGCATCCGTCTCCAGCTTTGCATACATGTCCACCTGTACACCCACATGTACCTTCGCTTTACCCTTCCCAGTCTTGTTACTTTCGTTCATCTTAGCCATGTCCGCCAACATCTCAGCCATTTCGCCACAATCCCGCCTCGCTCGTTCATTCTCCTCGTCCCTTTCCTCACACTCGCGCCTCAACCGTTCAATCTCCCCGTCTCTCTCCTTCCCCTGATCCAAAAGCTCACGCTGCACCTCCCACAACCCCGCATTCTCCCCTTCCAGATCCCCCACCATCCTTTCACACTCCCCAATCTCTTTCGTGACCTTCCCAAGCACAATTTCCGCGTCTGCTAACCGATCTATCAAATCCCGCTAATACCCAAACAAATCCTCAGAATCCCTTTTCCACCCCTCCAATCCTTTTCTTAACTCGGTCTCTCGCTGAATGCCATCTTGGATAGAAAAACACCACATCCCTCGCAGCTATCCTCAGTTCATTCTCTAACCTCCCAATCTTTCGATCCCTCTCGCGTATCTCAAATGCAAACCAATCCGTGTCTTCCGCCATTTGCACCAATAAATCTTCACGCGTGGCGCGCGTAATGGCCAGGCTATGTGTGCTTTGCTCCAAGTTCGCCAGCACAAGTTGCAGAGCTCCTGCCATATCTGCATCGTCGGTGATACCAAGGTGCGAGAGGCGCTGGTGCAGCAAGATGAATGCGGATAGGAGGGAATCATCGTTGTGAAACACGAGTTGGAGATTGGCTAGGGAGTCTGGGGGGAGGGGCGAAGGGGGTGGTGATGACTTCCCAATGGTCGTCCAAGTCGGCATTTGAAGTGGTGTTGGGAGGCATGGTGTAGGATCAGACAGGGGATCTTGGAGAGGATGGGGGCTGCGGATTGGAATAAATATTGGGTAGGTACGTCAAAGGACTAATGGCACTGCTCTGATTGTCAACCATGTAGTGTCGCGTCAGACGTATACGACATCCAGCACCAGTGTTGTTCGCCAATACACTGTTTGAACTTTTATTAACGTTAGCTACAGTACAGGCGTATAGTTGAGCAATGTCATCGTTAGTCACAGCACAGCATCACACAATCATGGGAGAGAAAGTGGAAATATGTATCAGCATTGTCTGATTGATACACTAGCCAGCCATGGACTATCTTTTGTTCGTAGCCACGTATCTATAATTCAAGGAACCCATATGGCGACATCAACGCATCAACTAGCATTGTGTCTTTGAGAAAGAAAAACCCAGCCCATGTGATACCCGCCGTCAAACGCCAGGAACGCGGCCGCGAGCTGATCGGGAACTACGGATGCAGCTTCATGACAAAGGAAAATAGGTTCCATAATCCGTTACTCATTAGCCAAGGGGCCAAGGCAGGCAAAGGAAATAGCGAAGGGAGCTTAGGCGAGATAGCCGAGCTCGTCACCCTCAAGACGCTCCAGGTACTCCTTCTCAAGCAGGATGTCTATGCACTTCTTGATGTCGGGCACGCGGGGCATGAAGCGGTTCTTGATCTGCTGAATCGTCTCGGAGACGAGCTGTTGGTGCTTCATCTTCTTGCGAGACTTCATGATACGCACAATGGCGGACTATAGTATGTTAGCAAGGTTCAGAAAGTGGGAAAGAGGTATTACATACCTGCATGAGTAGCTTGCGGTCCTCCTCAATGGTCTTGTGCGTGTCTTCAGCCTCAGCCTTCTGCTCCGACTTGATACCGATGTTGAGGTTGATCTTCGCCTTCTTGGTCTTGAAAGCGGTGTTGAGCTTGTAGGTGGTGCCCGACTCCGTCTTGGCGTTCTCAGGCTGCGCGATCAGAACCTTTGCCTTTAGGAAGACGCCTAAGCTAGGGTCGAGTGTCTCCTTGTTCAGCTTCGTGGCCTCCGCGATCTCGTCGTAAGTGACAGTATCACTATCGTTGAATAGTAGCATAATGCCCATCTGATAAGTCGAGACCTGGAAGGTAGGCGATGCCTTGGAGTTAAGAACCTTGCAGTAGTTTGCCTTGACTTCACCCTTGCACAACTGCCAGAGCCATGTGAGCTTGCGACCCTGGTGCTTGTGGTTGTAGAAACGGGCGAAACGGTCATAAGTCTGGACGATAAGTTGTGGGGGCGTGAATGGAGTGGTGGGTGGGTTGAGCGGCCAGAAACCGGTTCCAAGGATGTGGTAGCTCGCATCGACGTTGGTCTTCATGTCAGCCTCGTCCAAGTTGTTCGACTGCCACTCCTTAAAGGCAGAGTTCAAGTCCTTGGAAATCTGGATATCTTGGAACATGCGCTGAAGCTTGTTGGTGTACTCGAAACCACAGGCCTCCTTGAGCTTGGATATCATGCTGGTCTCAGCATCATCGGAAGCCGAGGTAGTCTGTACCAGACGCTTCGCCAACATGCGCGAGTAGAACTTCTGAAAAACGTCCTTGTCCTCAATGTACTTGAAGACTGTCATGATCTGTGTAAGCAGCTTCTCCATATCGTCCTCTTCGCTCATCTTTGCGCTCGATCGCTTCAGCAGAGTATCGGTGTACTTTGCGAGCAGTTCTGGAGACTTGTTGGAACCCGATTTACATATCTTGTTGCGGTTGACGAATTCGCGGCAGGCGTTGTCCAAGGAACGCACAAACTCTGACTCGCCGTTGAACGCCTTGTTCACGAGGTCTTGGTATTGTGTGTGGACTTCGAGGAGCGCCTCGACGTAGACCTTGGGTTCTAAGCTGTCGCCCTCTTGGGCAATCTTGTCGACGGCAGCCAAGCCAGCCTTACGGACGTGGGTCTCGAAACGGCCACGAAGAGGATCCAGGCCCTCGGGAATGCGGGCAAGCAACTTGTACATGCGGCCAAGGTCGTCGATCTTGTCGTGGTCGAGAAGAATCTGGAATTCTTCCCTAAGAGCTTGTGAGTGGTTGGTAATGAGCGACTGCTCACATGTCCGCATCAAAGGAGACATGATCTCGTTGAGCAGGTACAGCGGCACGCGCTCTTTCTCCTCGTCTAGGCGGGACTCAGCCTTCTTCATGTACTCGACCACGCTGTTCTCGGCCAAAAATTGCTTCGATTCGTTGTCGTAGTATTCAGCGGTGGCTGCGAGGAACGGCTTCTCGAAGAACTCCTTATAAACGTCGAGAGTAGACTTGGAGCTGTCCGACTCGTCCAGGCCCAGAGATACGAACGAGTCGACGACCGACTTGATCTGTGACTGCTCAATGGTCTCGCCGTTTCGCTGCTTCTCGACAAGCTTCAGGACGCTGCGCATGACGCTCTCCTGGGTGCCGGTGAACATGTCCTCCTTCCAGCGGACCAAGTGCAAGGTGTAGATATCGTAGATGTTCTTCTTTCCCTCGTCCATCTCGCGCTTCACCCAATGACGGTTGAGGTACCGAAACAAATGGTTGTTGTACTGTCCGGCGGTCGTGTACCGATTCCACTCCTTGATGTAGAATGTGAGGAGCGCCTCGTCGACATGTTGCCGCGACTCGTCCTGGACGCCTTGAAGATGTGTCTTGAGATATTCGATGAGATGTTGGTAGAGGTCTTCACCGAGAAGATGTGCGCCACCGCGGTTGTTAGCGGCGTGAAATGACGAGCCGGCGACAGCCTTCTGCGCGGTACAGAAGTTGTGGATCGCGGTGTAGAGGCCCATGTATGTCTTCATGTCCATGCCCCCGCGGAGGTTGGTCATGATCTTATCGACACCGGCTTCGAGGTATTTCCATCTGTCGTAGTTTAGCAAGAGCGCAAGTGGGGGCGGGGTGGTTTGAGTAGTGTGTTGATTTTTTGTACTTACGTGGCATTCACATCGTCCTTTGCAGGGACCGGTGGCATCGTAGACGTGGTCGCGGATGCAGAGGCCATGTTGGGTGTCGTCGCGTGCTCTGAGGCACTCTTCGACGGCGACTTCTTGCGCGAAAGAAAGCGTAAAGTCGATAGAGGAGGAATAGAGGTCGCCGCGCCTGAACTTTGGCAGTTGGTTGTGAGGTTGAGGTTGAGCGTGAGGTTGAGCGTGAGCGTGGGTGGAAGGTGCGGAGTGCAAGGCGGAGGCGATGAGTGGGAGAGCAACGGCTGCGGGCGACCGTGGTTATGCAATTCGGCACTAGCTACCGCTCGCTTGGCGTGTCTGGTGGCCGGTTGACAGGCTGCCCGAGGTGAAAGGAAAGATTCAAAGTGAAGGAGCCAGACGTGCGGGCGGCGACGTTTTGTGAATCACCGTCGATGGTTGAAGTCAGGCAGCAGGACTTGGCGGGGAGGTAGCAATTCACGCGCTAGCCACCGTGACCGCCTACAGCTCATGCACTTGTGAAAGATGGTGCTGTGTCCGTGTGTACGAAATGTGAATATCGAAATTCTTTTATCCCAAGACACAGACGACCGCATGCTCGATGTCTTCGGAAATGTCTAGGTGTGGCGAGACGGATTACGAACCAGAGTATTCCCAAGTCCACCCCGAGCTAGATGAAGGATGAACTACAGTATTTAGATCAACAAACATTATGTGAGTACGCAGTAGCAGCGCAATCAACTACCACCTGTCGGTCACCTTACTACGCCTGCGTCAAGTCAGTATCCTCACGTCGGGTGCGATGACGTCGTTCGGATTCAGCTCAGCGGTCCAGCTTCATGGATATGGCGAATCCTACCACCACGAGATTTGTGGCTGAAACTCTACTCCATCGGTTGCTCGAGTCCCGCCCGTTCATTTCTGACACTGTCTTCTATTAAACACATCGAAAGACACCATCTCAATCTCCAAAGGCCTCAAAACCACCCGTCCAGAGCCCATCAGTCGCTCTACATCCATTTGACACTCAACCCCTAATCCGGGCCTCTACCACTATGCCACCACTCACCCTGACCCCCCTCAACTCCCTCCGCCTCTCAACCCACTTCATCCCCACCCACTCCCTCCTCCCCAACACAACCCCTCACTCGCACCCCCTCTACATCTACCATGCGGCCTTCTCGCCCACTACTTCCCCCTCCACCCTCGAATCCCACCTGGCCCAGCACGGCCTAACCCCACAATGGCGCTACACAATGTACACAACAACACACTACCACAGCTACCACGCACGAGATCCTGTGCGTCTTCTCAGGCCGCGCGCGGCTGCTCTTCGGCGGGCGACTCGAACCCGGGCAGAGTGGAAGCGGAGGTGGGCGCGGGGGATGCGATCGTTGTGCCAGCGGGCGTGGGACATCGGTTGGTGGAGGATTTGGGTGTGGGTGGGGGGGTTTGAGATGGTTGGGGCGTATCCGGAGGGGTGTTATTGGGATATGTGCTATGGGAAAGAGGGGGAGGAGGAGAAGGCGAGGAGGGTGGGGGGTGTGGAGTGGTTGAAGGTTGATCCGTTGTATGGGGAGGATGGGCCGGTGGTGTGGGGGAGGGAAAGGTTGGAGGAGTTTGTCGGGAGGGAGCTGTGAGGGTGGTGTGGTATTTATGGATGGCGATGTTGGCGGAAAATATTTGCTGATTTTTCTGGGGGTGGATGTTGTACCTCAAAGCTGGATAGCAGGAGACAAAGGCTGGTGCAGGGGCCGGTCCCGGTGCCGAGTAAGTTGTTGGTAGTGCCGATGCACTTATTGGATCTTGCCGGGGCTGTTCAAATGTCGAAAGGGCTGCAAAGTTGCCCATCTGCTGGTTTGAGAGTATTGGAATGTGAGCGGATATGATACATTGACATCGTGCTTCTATGTGGGTATACATATATGTTGCCGCCAACTCCAAACTTCGTATCCTGACTTCGTTATATCGTACAATTCAAATGTTTGCGCTCGTGTATAGTCAAGCAAAAGCAGTCTAGCTGCTCTCCTGTGCTTTTTTAACACCCTCTTCTGCCTGTTTCTTCGCCCTATCGGCGACATTTTCTGCTTGCTCATGGATTTTCTCAGTGATATGCTCAGGAAGCTCATCCTTGGCTCTGGCATCGGTCTTGCCAGCTGCTCTCTCGAGCTCCAGTTTCTCCTCCATGAGCTCTTCCTTGCCCTTTATTGACGTCTCGACCTGCTCCACGGCGCGCTCAATCTCGACCTCCATATCTGGTAGGTCGAACTGCTCGGCAATAAGCTTGCCATTCCATCGCTGCAGTACCATGACGTCTTTCGTCTCGTTGTTGGTTTGCTTGTGTACCACCGCCGCCACCTCTTCGGCCTGCTGTTCCGTGGGGTTTGGTGCCGCTCGCGACAGCTGACGCGTGGGATACATGAGGCCGGCTGTGTAGACTTCGTCGAGCGCCCATGACGCCTTCGGGGTGGGCAGATTGTGCTTGAGCAGATGCTCGAGGAATTTTGATCCGTTCAGTGCGGTCCAATGCGAGTATGCGCGGTACAGTACGTAGAAGAAGGGTAGGTTGGGTATAACTGGTACAAGCATGAAGGGTGCAGTGAAGGGCATGATGACGATGCTCCAGATCAGCTTGCTGCGGTGCATGAGCTGTCTCTCCTTGGCGAGTTTTTCGAGGATGCCTGGCAGCTTTTCCTGCTTCAGATACCGGCCCGGAAACAGGACTTCGTATTTTTCTTTGCCATCCAGAATGGCTTGCTTCCGCGATGCGGTCAGAGATGGCAGAGTCTTCAGTCCCCACTCCTCGTACGGTATCCTCTTCATCGCCTGGTTACCGTAGAAGGTGACCTTCTTCTTCCAATTGCCCACGGCCTTTTCGTCCTTTTCCCAGGCGGCCCATGTCTCGTTCGCCTTGATGGTGACCTTGTCGATGACGGAGCGGTCTTTGGGGGCTTTTTCGTGGACCCTTTCGCAGTAGATGAGCGAGCGGCGCGTCGATATAGGCAGGAGGAAGAGGCGCATTGTCACGGGCCAGGATGTGGATGTCGATGTCGGTCGCAGGGACGGTTATGTAAGCGCACAATGGCGCAAGTGGTAAGCTGGCAGTCAAACAATGATGTGGTGAAACATGATGCAGATCATGCCGCGCGTGGTGTGGAGGAGGGAAATGCTTGTGAGTGAAAATGCACGGCAAGCGTCGAGCTAATGACGTGTAGGCGGAGCATTCAGCATTCATATCCCTGTTTCACGGCAACCCAGATCGACAACCTTAATCTCCCGCGCCCGGACGTCGAAAGCGTCCCTAGCCCAGTGGCCCAGGGCTCCGCTCCCAACGTCGGCCAGCAAGTCCAGTCGTCTCCAGCCACGTCCCAGCATAGCAGCAGCAGCAGCAGCAGCACCGGGCCATCCCACCGTCTACCGTCTCCCGGCATGCTGTGGCAGCGCGTCGTCTACTTTGCGCCCACGTAACACGCTGCTGTCGCTCACTCACCGCCAAGCAGGCCAGGTTCCCCGTGCTTGACTCTGGCGCGCCGTCTGCGAGGTGAAAAGGGACCCGCTACAGCGACGAGGCGGCCCCTCACAGGCTCTCGCAGGCTCACACAAGCGCACACCACCCAGCCATGACGAGCAAGTCGATGGCTGAGCGCAGGAAGAGCGACAATGGCAGCCACCCCAACGCCCAGCCCTTTCTGAGCCCCGAAGCTGCCCAGGGGAGCACCCACACGCACCCGTCCTTCTCCAGCACCCACAGCAGCCAGCTCTTGCCCTCGCCCATCCCGCCGCCCACGGCCTCGTCGGTGAACTCGCACAACCGCCCGCAGTCGAGGGTCAGCGCCGTCTCGGGCAACTCGCGCAACAGCCAGAGCCAGAGCGACAGCGCCGCCAGGAAGAGCCACAGCCAGTCCGTGTCGAGCACTCCCCACACGCTGGCGTCGTCGAGCCGCACCCTGAGCGCGAGCGCGGAGAACAAGGAGAGGCAGCGCAATGCCCGGACACTTCCTCGTAAGACTTCCTGTGTGACGCCGTCTTGCCCGGAACACCAGCCCGAGACATTCCCCACGAAATGTCTTGCTGATGTCTTGATCCTGTCTTGCAAATGTCCCGAATATGAACATGGCACTAACAGCCTCCAGCTTGGGTCCAGTCTGCCGACGAAGACGAGCATGCCGACGCAACCTCCCTCCTGCTGCCGCGCACCCCCACCTCGGTGCGTCCCGCGAGCCACAACTTCATGCCCACGCCCAAGTCCAACGTGCCCGGCCGCAAATTCGACCATGTCCGCGAAGGCGCCCCCGTGACCCTCGGCACCCCAATGAGCGACAGCGCCCAGAAGTGGAAGCAGTTTGCCCAGGCGTCCTCCCACTTCGGCGACCAGCACGACCGCCCCGTCTCGTCCAGGACAGGCCAGCAAATTGTCGACGACGACTGGATGAAGGAGAACATGCCCGACCTCGAAACGCCCTGGGAGCCCATCGACGAAGACAAGGGCGACGAGCTCATGAAAGGCTTCTGGCTCTTCAGCCCAGCCAAGCGGAAGCGCAAGTTCATGCGCTTCCATAGGACTATTATGAATCATCCCATGGTGCCCGCTGTCGTCCGTATGATTGTTCTCGTCTTCTCCATCATGGCACTCTCACTTTCTAGTGCCATCTTCCACCTCTCCAACACCAACCTCTGCCTGAACAACTCGTCCACCTGGATGGCCATCATCGTTGACGTAGTCGCCATTGCCTATACCATCTACATCACCTATGACGAGTACACCTCGAAGCCGCTCGGCCTACGTTCGCACAACGCCAAGATGTCCCTCATCTTCTTGGACCTAGCATTCATTGTCTTCGAGTCCGCCAACTTGAGTCTAGCCTTCCAGGCTCTCACCGACGAGAAGTGGGCATGTCGAGACTCGAAAGACCCAAACTATCAGGTCTGCTCATACACCAGTTCCATCTGCACGCGCCAGAAAGCCTTGACTGCGACTCTGTTGATTGCCCTCTTTGCGTGGATCAGCACTTTCACAATCAGCACTTTGAGGTAAGTCAACTCAACCATCGGCCATGATTCGTCATTTTACTAACTTTTCCAGGTTAATCCATCGTGTAGCCAGGTAGTACCTCTACACCCATACATTCCTACACTCTTTGTCATCATATTCCATGTAACACTATGTTCGTTGCATCAGCGCAAGACTGATCTCCGTGTCCATCTAGGAAGGACACCACATTTCTGCATTCTGCTTTATTACCTGTCCACCGGCGCAAGGCCTCGATTCTTCGCAATCGCCACCCTCGCCCACAGTCTCCTTGATCTGTAAATGTAAGCTGGCATTGCACTTTGTACACTGCACAGCGACGGCGCTGGGGCGTTTTTCGGACACGATTGTGTTCTCTGTCATGCATGGTTGCGCACATCCTATATTTCCTATCACTGGGCAAGAACTGAGAAACGGCGAAGAGGGGCAACAACAATACATACACAAGAACCTAAAAATAATGACAGCGAGTCGTACTGAGCTAGCATCCAAGTTTTGTCATAGCCATGATTCTGACTAGATCCAGACTGTCGCTGTATACGGGCGAGCCTTACTGGGCAGACTCATAACTTACGCTATAACAGGTATACATGAACCATGACACGAATCTACAACTAGTCAGGATCCCACATCGCGTCGATCTGGATCTGGGACTGGTGGGGTAAAAGGGGTCCTGACGTTCCGAGTAGCCGTCCCTAGCGAGATGTCACCATGGAAGATGCCGCAGTCGATTCCCTAACATGCAGATGCAACAATCAAAAATTGTTAGCAACATGAGCACCCTACAACATCGCCATGCGGAAAACAAAAGCCGTCGACGTCCTCATCTCGGCGTCATCACAGTTGCATATCAAGAGCGTTGATGCGAGAAGCAAATGTGTGAAGCCAAAGATTAATGGACATGAGCAGATCCTCCCAAAACAACTCCAGATACACTCATCATCTTCCACTATATACTCGAGTATCCCCCATCAACCGGCAACCCAATGCCCGTAACCCACCCTGCATCCTCACTCGCCAAAAACACCGCCGCCCTCGCAACGTCCTGCGGCGTCCCAAGACCTCTAAACGGGTGTTTCTTCATCACCTCCGCCTTCACTGCTTCAGCCTCGGGACTCAACAAGCCCGCGATGAACGACGTCTGCACAAATCCCGGACACAGCGCGTTGACGTGGATACGTAGGGGAGCGCAGTCGTGTGCTGCAGCTTTGGTGATGCCCATTACCGCGTGTTTGGACGTAATGTACGATGCTACGATAATGATGAGACTGGCTCGTTAAGCAGCAAAAATGTGAAGGATACTGACACGCTCCTTCTCCCCCACCCAAGCCATATACGCTGGCCAGATTGATAATCCACCCTCTATCCCCATTCGTCCCAGGTTCCTGATCCTTCATCTGCCGACTAGCATACTTGACCCCCAAAAACACGCCCCGCACGTTAATCCGCATCGTCCGCTCAAACGCCTCCTCATCAACATCCCAAATCGGCCGGTTCCCATGCTCGCCCGTCTCAACTGCGATTCCCGCATTGTTCACCATAATATCCACCCTCCCAAACTCCTGCACCGCTCTCTTGACCAAACTCTCGACTTCGGCCGAGGATGTGGTGTCACATTTCTGGTAGATGGCGCGCACGCCGAGATTAGTTACTTCTTGGAGAGTTGTGCCGGAGAGCGAGTCGGTGCGGTATTCGGGGCGGAAGGTCTCGGTGATGTCGCTGCAGACGATGTTTGCGCCTTCGGAAGCGAGGGCGAGGGCGATGGCGCGGCCGATGCCAGAGCTGGAGCCCGTTATTATGGCAGTTTTGTTGGTGAGTCGGCCGGGCATATTTGGGATGCGAATGAGGGCTTTGGGGGATTGCTTAAGATGGGGCTGTGGGAGGTTGTCTGCTTTATCGACAGCAGGGCTAAATAGTACTGAAGAAATTCGCAATGACAGAAGATAAATAATACTATCTATAGCCCAAATCTACTCCTCAAGTACCCCACTCCAACAGGGCGTATTCCCTCTTGGCCACATGTGGGCCACAAGTGTACTTCCCGTGAGGGGTCACGGACTACCCTCGGTATGTCCGAGTTGGTCCAATCTTCAGGATTCGTGCTACGCAGAGATCGTTTATATGTATGCCGTCCGACGGTATTGGCTGCCAGAGCTTGGCCAGATGCGTAACTAGGTAACGGAATAATTTATCTAACGTGCACATGAGCGGGAGAAGGGCCGGGAGGAGGTGGGAGCGGCGAGCTTCTGCGGGTAACAGTTTGTACCTGCTGCTGTACCCGGGGGGCATTGGTGTTGTAGTCACTGGATGCTGGAGATGGTGTTGGCTGATTATCAGTATGGTTTGATACTGAGCCTTTTTTGTTAACATCATTGCAGATGATTGAGCGTTTGAAGATCTTGAAAGTCTAGGCAGTGTGGGAGGTGTGTTGTGACTCTCAGATCCAGCAAGTTATGTGACAACGCAAACGCTACTGGAGCATACATATTCGTTTGAGGAGAAAAGCTATTCCATCCCCAGGAAGGTTTCGGTACGTTGAAGTGCCCGCAAGTGATGCGGTCAAGGGCCTCGGATGTGGGGTAGCTAGTCCCAATTTGCATCCGCGTAGCACCGACGTCATCTTCGATACCGAATGCGAATTAATAAGTCCCCCAAAAACTGCACTTTTGCGGACGGGATCTTTGGGTTGGAAAGAAACAATCGTCTAGACATAGCTATTTGAGAGGAGAGAATAGCTACACTCGCGTACCCATCATGCCGGCAGAGACAATCGGGAACAATAGCAGCGAAGATGATGCGTTCCCGTGGCATTTGGGTATCTACGATGCGCACTGCCACCCAACTGACACCATGTCCAGCATTGAATCGATCCAAAAGATGAAGACGCGGGTGCTCACTGTCATGGCTACCCGTGGAGAAGACCAGGAGCTTGTCATTTCAGCAGCGGACAAACACAGCGTCAAGTCAATCAATCCAGAGAAATGGTCTCAAGAAGAATGTATAGTACCGTGCTTCGGATGGCATCCATGGTTCTCACATCAAATGTACATAGAGGAAGGAGACGGGGACGGCACGAATCAAGGGACTCTTACGGGTGACGCAAAGATCACGCACTACCTGAGAGCGTTCTTCTCCCATCTCGAGATGACCCGAGCGAAGAAGACCGCCAGATATTCTTATCGCTACCAGACCCAACACCTTTCTCCAACTTCCTCATGCAAACAAGACAGCACCTAGAGCGCTACCCGTACGCACTGGTAGGCGAAATCGGACTCGACCGCTCCTTCCGCATTCCCGAGTCCTGGATTGACAACCCTGACCTCTGGGCACGGCGAGACCACAAATTGACTCCAGGCGGTCGTGAAGGCCGGCGCCTCACGCCATTCCGCTGCAGTCCGCAGCACCAGAGGAAGATCTGCCAGATGCAGCTGCGCCTCGCGGGCGAGATGGGCCGAGGCGTCAGCGTACACGGCGTGCAAGCCCACGGCGCCGTCTTTGAAATGCTGCAGGAGCTCTGGAAAGGCCACGAGAAACAAATCCTGAGTAAGCGCGAGCGCAAGAAACGGGGACAGGACCATCCGTCTGTCGAGGCCGACATGTCTGGCACTGAGCAGTCGAGCTGGGAGCCGAAACCATATCCGCCGCGGATATGTCTGCATTCGTATTCTGGTAATGCGTCGAATTTCAAACAGTACTTGAATCCGGCCATACCTGCGCAGATCTTTGCGTCGTTCAGTACTGCGATCAATCTGTCGGATGCGATGGAGGATGAGACGCCAGCGTCGTTTGAGGAGATTATCAAGACGGTACCGGATCACATGGTGCTTGTCGAGAGCGACTTGCATACGGCAGGAGATGAGATGGACAGGCGGTTGGAAGATATCGTGAGGAGGATATGCAGAATCAAAGGTTGGGGGTTGGAAGAGGGTGTGAAGCAGCTGGGGAAGAACTGGGTGGCATTTGCTTTTGGGACATGATGAGCATGTTAGGCAATAGCACGGTAATTGAAGCTCGCATCGCGAGTCCTCTAGACCTCTACAAGTAACACTTGAAGCACGGAAGGCGTCTTTATGGACCTTCTTGAAGACTTTGAACCTGTGAACGCTTCGGCGAGACTTACATGTACTTCATTGCTTGACGGTGAGCTATTGACGCGCATCCGACGATATGCGAAGACGCCAGGTCTGGCGGCGACGGTGACAACAAGAGACACATGAGGCACTGCAGTATCACCAAGACAGTAAGTTGGAGTAGGTGGGATTCTTATTCAGCGTACTAAGCCCTGAGAATGATCTCCGAAAAGATGATTCCGAGAACTCAAAGTCCGAAAGACCCAGATGCAGCAACAGCTGCGAAATCGTGTAACAACCCATGGGTGGAGTATGTAAACAGTGACTCGCAATTACTCAAGCCCGCAAGTTGCAACATAGGCAACGGCCATCAATGAGAGTACAGAAAAGACAAATCGGGGTATCGCATCCCAGAACTCTTGGTTCTCATCATCCATCAACCGCCAACGCCGTGTTTCTTCAATGCCAGATCCTTCCCGCCAATACTCCTACAAATCGAAAAATCCAGCAGTGAGAAACCTGAACGCCAATTTAGATTGGTGCCATCTGGTGTGTGCGAGCTTAGCCGCGAATGAAGTTGGTGGTGATGGCACGACCGGAGGCGGTGACGGCAGCGTTGAGGTCGTCGATGAAGCTGGCCTGAGGACCGGCATTGGGCTCAACAATGGCTTCGCCGAAATCATCAGTGTAGTGAGTGACCCTGCCGTGGACGGTGTCGTACTGCCAGTCGCCGTAGAAGATATCCTTGGTGTTCATGCCAGGCTTGTAGAATGACAACTTCTCGAATTTCTCAGTCTCGAACCAGCCAGGCAGATGCTCGTCGGGCTAACGAATGGGTTAGCATATCAAATGTGCTCGTCTTGTAATGAATGAGAAGACTCACCTTGAGCTTGCGAATGTTGAGGACGTCGAGGTTGGGGCAGGCGATCAAGATCGCAGTGAGCATCGCGCGATATCCGCCGCTGTTGATGAACCCGTTGTTGATGTTGGCGAAGTTGGTGTGCCTCATGGTGGCATCTTTGATGATCTGCAAGTCGTCCTTCGTCGCCATCTTGGCGGGTAGCAGTTCGCCCTTCGCATCCACCTCAACCAATTCCATATGCAACAAGTTCTCCCAAGCCCAACCATAGCCATGCTCAGGTGACTTCACTCCATCCGCTACCAAGCAAAGTTCCTTGACCTCTCCGCTCACGCCGCGCGGGGCGAACGTGTTCAACATACCTAGAAAGTTTGCCAAGTTGGCGACGGTGGCATATAGCGTCCTGCCCACGGTGAGCTTGCGCAGCTTATCTGACCAGATCTTGTAGTCCAAATGGTGGCAGGTGCTGCGCAGCTGATTGACCTCGGCTCGATCGAGGTAGGACATGGTTTCGTGGAGTAGCTCGAGCGGAATGTTGCACACCGGCTAGTCGTAAACCGTTTAAAGCTGTGGTACATTTTCAGGAAAAGAGAGGACTTACTGCTAACTGGGCCGGCCTCTTGCCCCCACCGGTGCCCGTACCGACACCTGCGAGTGCGACTGCGGGGTGTCAGAACGTGTGATACTTTCGCGGAATACCGCTGGAGCTTACCTAGATTGTTGGGAGTGTTGTTGAGCGACATGATGTGCTTAACGGTGCTTCGTATGATGCTATCCGAAGGAATGTGAACCAGTGTATCGTGTGGGTAGGAAAGAAAGGTAGCGGGCTGGGTAGAGAAGCAAAAATGAGAGTGCGGGCGAGGCCTTGACTAAATAGTAGCGACAGTGAGCTTGGGCCGCCGGCGCGTCCCCGGGTCGGCGGTGAGGCAGAAGTCTGTTTGCTGTGGTGAAGGTGAAGAGAGCGTGTTTCAAAACAAAAGACGCGATGAAGATGAGGTGACAGCAGAGCGGCGTTTGTAGCTGACTGCTGCAAGCTTCACTGTAGCAAGCTTGCCCGGAAAGAAAGTGGAAACACAATACATAAGCAAGATGTAACAGCACAGTTTGGACTTTGGGAGAGCATGCCTCGTTATTGCGCAACATGATTCTGTTTTGGGTGGATGTGTAAGACAGGTGCGGCCTTCGGGCGACCGTCGAAGCCCGTTCTTGCGCATGCGCCAATTGAGCCACATCGTCGGTACCCGATACTCTCGGTACCACGAGAGATAAGAGCAACCGAGAGAGGAGCTACTGAAGAGGCGGCAGCTGCGTAAGTGTAGTGAAGCCTGGGACTGGTGGCAACAGCTAGCTGCTTGCGATGACACAAGATGCATGATGTCTCTCTAGGACTGCGTTTGTACATCTCTACCAGAAGAAGAAAAGAACCGACAGTGGAGAAGGGATGAGAAGGATAGGGAAATTATGGATTTGACTGCATGCACTGCGTTTGTTTGTAGGATCCGCTGCAGAGATCGACAAACGCGGACAACGCGTTGCAATGCGATGGTACGATTTTACGTTCCTTTGCTGAAGGGACTATATTATCAAACATTAACATATCGTAGACTCAGTCATTTTAGCAAACCCGCAGCAGCTTAAAGTCTAAGAAAGCAAGTTAGTCGTGGTAGACCTTTGCTAAACTTTGTGCATCGTCAACCATACGTCAAAGGGAAGGGAGGCCACATCAGCAAGAAAAGGGGCATTAAGAAAGACCAGAATGAGAAGACTGCTGCTAGATGCCAAGGTGGTGATGTAGAAGGAGTCGTGGTGGAGGGAGGCATCGGCGACTGACGTCCGATCACACTAGGGATCACTAATGCGCTAATGTCTCACGTGCACCTAGCTACCATCAATTTGAGCCACCTTGAAAGCGATATGGAAGCACGTTGAGTACGCTCACGGCAATGCTCTACAGAGAAACACACAAGTCTGCTGGGCTATTGAAGTAAATCCACTGCACTGATACAACAAAGATGGCCTATCACTGACACGCATATCTACCTCCCGCATCCTTTGCCATCGCAAATCTATACTGTTCCTGGTCTACTGCAACTGCCGCTGTCATGTATCAGCAACTGATCGACTGGAGGTCCGGTCAACAGCGGCAATCTCCACTCACGCTTGAGCATGATTCTACCTACACAGTAGACCTGAGCGTCGCTTGCTGCGCAACATTACAACGGTATGACTATGCTTAATCGCCTATCAAGTGTCCTTATCTCCTACTGGGTTGATACATAAGTGTTAACAAAGGTGCATCTGGATCGCCGTGGATGGCGTTGACACGGGTGCACCCATGGTGGTAGCACGAACTTGGTAAACGGCCCTGCTAATCACCGGCTACTCAAGAGGCCACCACCTTGCTCCCGCAGCATGGATCCTTGTACTGAATAGAGTGGCTCGCCGCATTTGCAAGCTTGGGCTCTCGGCACTAGCCGACGTCTACTTAGGGTGTCGAATGGGGTATCAAGCGTAAGCCAGCTTTGAGCTTGCAGCTGGCTGAGCAGGAGAGGCGATTATTGCATCGCGAATACAAGCGCGGCTCCCATAATTCTTTGCCCGCCTACCATAGATGAAGAATTGGCCCGTCCGAACCGGGTCTTTCCACGGAGTAGTCGGAATGTGTCCTCTCAAAACGCACGCGCATCTTGTTTGCTGACATGGAGCCACGGGCTTCCAGGGTATCCGGTTGGCAGACATGCCCTGTCCTCTTGGATTTGGCTAACACACATCTCGACTGACGTGGGTCAAGGAAATGCAGGCTTTCACGGATTACGGATATCGTGCCATGATTCATGTCCACAAGAACAGTCTGTCTGGGCACCTGCAGACCTGCAGACGTCTCACCGGATGGTGGGGGGACATGTCGACCGCGCGTACCTCGACCTGCCCTGACAGCAAGGCGACTGCATAGGTATGCATCTTCGTGCAGGAATATGTCGTAGATGGCTAGGCACGATGCACTCACAGTAAAGTGTTGGCCTGGCTTGGGGAAGATAGCCGACCTCATGTGAAGCTTAGGCGATTTTTGCACGACCCCGCCCGTCCGCTCGTCCATCTCCTTTTCATCCCACCATGGCGCCATCGCGAGAGAACAACACCTGTTTTGTGCAAACTGGACAGGCTACCCTCGGCTTACAATTACCAAAGACACACTACAGGGGCAGATTGGCCTGCGGCGCTTCTCTTCCCCCGCACGATGCGAAAGCACGCGCCCTCGCGGCTCGCTAGAATCTGCATCCAGCCTTGTCAAAAGCAATAGTGCTCACATGGCCAGCAATAATCGGCGGAAACTCAGCGGACGAATTTCAGACGATGACGGTGGGTTCCTAGACAATGTCAGAAAAGCTGCCTATTGCATGAGACTCGTCGCGGCGTGTGGCCGCACGCGTCATACTCTTACACCAATGCGTCGTCAGAAATTACAACAGCCTGCAACCACAGAGCATGAAGCCTGCCTCAACGTGGCGGGCATCCTAAGCTGTGACCCGCTCCTACTCGGGCTTCTAGCGCGTACAATTTCGGTCTTATTTGTGCTAAGGAAGCCAACCGCGAGTGGATCCGCATCGGTAAGCTGAGATTCTCCCCTCTCTGTCAATCTCAGTTTTCTACCTATAATATCGAGGAGTTGAGTCTGCTTCATGCATCCATCTGCATCTCTGGACCTCGGAAACCCTTACCCAATTCCATCGAGTGCTCCCGAAAACAGCCCTCTAGCCCGAGTCGTGCTACTCAAAAACAATCGCCCTCCTCACATTGTCCCCCACTGGTCTCGACTTTGTTTCTTGTGTGTTTACTCCCCACTGTGCACCCTGTATCACCAGCTATCCACCTTGTCGCGTCAGACTTCCCGCCACAGTGCGCCAAGCAACCTTGATCTACTACCAAGAGATCTTAAAACAGCGTTATCTATCGCACGGACACCACCGCCCCGATATTCGTAAACCTTTCTGCATCTCACACATTGTTATACAAGGCTTTAATACACGGAGATCTACACCAAGAATTGCCAACAGTCTCCGCCAAGCACACTGCCACCAACAAAGCGGTCTCATTAATTGGGATTGTCGAAACCCCAAGAACTTGGGTTATTGTTTCGTGACTAGCCGCCACGTAAACACACTCAATAGCTTACGCAGTTGGAACAAGCACGCACCCGCCCAGTCTCCAGCGACGATCAGATTACCAAGTAGGGACAATCTCACATAGCGGAAGATCGTCCTGCACGCCGCACCAGTAGGAACGGACGGTGCGACACCAAAGCTTCACAGCCAAGAGCACTGCGCGACATCCCGCGCTGCAACTTTGCCCTCCGTACTGCTCTCTACGCGCATTGCCAGGCCACGCCTCGGATCCACAACTCCACAGTTTGCCTGCATTCTTGGGCTTTGTTGAACGTTGCATTTGTGATCTGACTGCATAATCTGGCCGGCTTGCAGAAACAGTGTCCGCCAGCTGCAGGTAGACAGATCCCAGTCCGTGGTGAACGCACGAAATTCAGGCTAGCCAGTCATATTGGTCATCTGACACACGCAACTATCCCACGCACACCCCTTGGACCCACGATTAAGCGGGATACCTTGGCGCAGTGAACCCTGGCTGGTGCTACTACGCATAAGTCGACTTCTGGAACTCTGGGGCTACTCCACAATTTCGACGCACCCTTAGCTTCGACATATCCCATATAAATCGCCGCCCACCTTGCTGCCCTCTTTTCCCAGACCAACAAACAACTTCTTCCTTTCACCTCAACCACAAAGAACTACTTATACCTTTACCACTCAACTCCCACCCACACAACACCACAACACAACCAACCTGGCGCAATGTCTTCCTCGTACCACATCCCGATGCCCCGCAACTTTCTCGCTGTCAACACTCCCCTCAAGAAGTCCGGGTCCATCGACGCTGCCACCGCCGCCGTTCAGTCCGAGCAGTTTGATCACGGGTTTCTTTCCAACCGGCCAGCTGCCGTTCCGCGCCACGCCTCCATTAGTAGCACGACCAGCAGCATCTCCGAGGATGCCATTAGCAGCGCGCCATCTTCTCCCCCCACCGTCGCTGCCGCTAGCCCAGTCCTTGCAGCGAAGGAGCTTCACTCCTCTGGCGCTTAACGCAAAGCACGCGGTTCTTCCGCCGAGCATTGCGGACATGACCCCCGTTGCCAGGACCGCATTCTTGTCCAACAGGTAGAGCTCTCTTTTTTCACACACAGGGTGTTTGAGTAGTTACTTACGCTATTGTCAAGGGGTGCAGGTGGCTACTAAGCTAGAGAGCGTTGTACAAGAGCGCAGACTAGCTGGCTACGAAAGCGCAACACAAAGCATGCATTCCCAAGCGAAGCAGCACAAGACTCATGCTACGAAGATTACGAATTTCCTTTTATCTCTTTGCATTAAAAGTCAAAGCCAACAAAAAGACCCTTCACGGCAGGATTTGGGCAGGGGCAGGGACGGGCGCTTGGGGGAATTGTCTTCAACACCACAATTTGATTCTCACTTGAGTTACTACAATTAGCCTTATCAATGAACTTTTTCTCAGGCATATTTCTGGCGAGTTTTTTTCCAGCACATGCATATTCTTTTCGCCATCTGGTGATGCTCAGGTGAGATACGCCACCAACGCTGACGGCGCCATCCGAGCAAGCCGCTCGACATCCCACGCTGGACGAAAGTGTTGACCGATTAGCTGCAAAGCTTATCAATGCTTGGGTTCCAGTGCGCATATCTTCGTTCCCGTGTTTCGTGCGTATCGCCACCTATAGCCAGCATCTGTGTGGAACCGCTAATAGAAACGAATCATGGGTCCATCGGACCCTTGATGATATTGGACGTCGCATTTTTCTTTTTAAACCTGGATGACCTGATGCCAGATACATCGGAAGTCGGACAGTCTGGCTTTTCCACTCGTGAGATCGGATCGGACTGGGATGTAACTAGCGACAGAAGTGGCTGTCCGGTCTCCGGGGCGATCGTCCTCTTGAGTCCGAGTGTGTGAGTACCACGGACTTGAACACATCTTACACGTGTTCCCTGCTTCCTGGTCATCAGTGTGAGACGTCATACGTGCATTCAGCCTTGTGGAGAAGGATTGTATTTCTAGTCACCTGTTCACCTGGCAGTCATCACCTAGGTAGCGACTCTAGGGTCTACTGCTGCCATCCGATGGCTCGAGGTCCTCAATCCCGACGTCAATTGAAACAACACGCCTGTCTTGCATGATCACTCTCGTCACTGCGCAAATGCGAAATCACTGCAAGGTTGAGACTAACATACGCCTGTGCACCTAGGTATACTTACATAGCGAAGCCAAAAATTCAGTATACATTCTCACAACAAAGACGTAAATGCCATACAGATATTCGTGCACTTCCAGGTGCAAGAATCGGGAGACCAGTGCCATCGGATGAGTCGCTGGCGGTTCTTTGATTTCAACATGGGTATCAGAGAGGACTGCTGCCTCTAACCCTCCTCTTGAAAGCAGTCTCGGAAATATTCCTGCTTGAGAATATCCAGAAGTCCACTTCAACAATACAATCTGCACGAATAGGACACTGCAGAGTCTTCCGCGTGAGGTCGGTATCCGACGCATTCATCGTATGTCCAGCGCCTGTGACGTTCTCAGATTTAATAGAGATAAGGGTACGTTTCGAATCGATCATATATGGTCGCATTCTATCACTGAAGTGAGACAGGGATGGCTGAAAGCAGAACAGTTAATCTGACAGCCTCGATCTTCGGACCGCCCTACACCCTGTTAATCAATTTCACTTTGCCAAGCCTGTGAGCCCTGCCACCGGATTTACCTCGCATTTACATGCGCGCGCTACTCATTGCATATGTTACATGTCACGTGAGTTGCTTTGAAGTTGAAGAATAGATTCTCTTCGATATATCTGCCTGTCTTTCGGGCGAACCGCCATCTCCGGATGAGCTGCGCACATATCCAAGACGCAACCCGTATCCAACAGTGTCAAAAAAAACATGGAAACTCGTGCCGCTCAAAGGCGAGGCATGGAGCATATTCGCGACAAACGTAAACAAATTGCAACAATTGAGAACAAGTCTTTCGATTCCAGACTGTTTGACGGTGCTGTAACAAGGGCAAAGCCAACGTGCGAAACAACCTTGTTTGTGCGCGCGGCGGGGGACTTAGGGTCGCAGTTTCTTCGATAAGATTGAGCGCATGTGGTCGTACGTCTGCGCAACCAGACCAGTGCCAGGAGTTCGTAGAAGAGAAACAGAGACATCGTAAGGAGAGACTATAGCGTACAGGTCCTGCGGAATGTAATCACAATAGTATATAGGAGGACATTCATCCCCGCATTCAACTTTTCTTCTGGCCGCAAAAATGAAGACGACGGATGGGGCGTGTAGCATGCAAGGAAACGAAGAAAAATGGTCGACTGGGACGTCTGGAATGACGCCCAGGGTGGTAATGTTGCAATAACCGGAAGTAGCCAAACAGTATCCCCAGGGAATCTTAAAACGCCAAGAAACTCCAATGCTGCGCTCTGGTGAATGGCTAGAGGCAATGATATCTCCCAAATCCTGAGTCGTGACCGAAAATGTGCATAGAAATGGCACGACCAGGCAATGATCGTAAGGGCTCGTGTATTATGTAGTGGGTAGGAGGAGTACGCGGTATGGACAGCGATCGATGTGGCGCGAGGTTTTATAGAATTCCCGAGTCCTTCAGGGCGTTTTGTAGTATCGTTTCCTTCACGGCGGCGAAGACGAGGCGGATGTTGGAGGTATCAGTTGCTTGTGTAAGGCTAGGCAGGTTAGAGATTCGAACGGTTACTCGGAGGGGCGTCTTACTGAGGGTATAGGTTGAGATGTGCTCGATTAACTTGGTTAAATCTCCACAGGAGGTACTTGGCGGCGCGGTTCACATCGTTGCCGCCAGAGTAGTCGGGGAAGTAATTGCCCAGCGGGGATCGCGCTAGCTTCGCCTTGAAGAGATCGACCTTGTTCAGAAACAAGATGATACTGGTTCTCATGAACCACCGGCTATTGACAACCGAGTCGAATAGAACGAGGCTCTCCATCATTCGGTTCTGTGTTTGCGAGTCAGTAGAGGAAGCAGCGAGTCATGTTGGTCGCGTACTTGTGAGCTCTCTTTCTAACAGCACTTGGTCGTACTCGCTCAATGCCACGCAGAAGATGATGGATGTGACGTTTTCGAAACAGTGTATCCATTTCTTGCGCTCGCTTCGGTGGGCCGCCCGACATCAAACATGCTGTTTCATATTAGCCCGACGCGCCCTGAGGTCCGTTTGAACACGGCGCACGTACTGGATGCTGAGCTGGCCCATTGTGAATCTCGTCTCGTAGATACCGGTCGTCTTAGTACGCGCTCGCAGGACGTCCGACTCGATGGGTATGTAGTCGCGGTCTGATATCCGCTCGACTTCGTCGAAGAAACTGCAGTCACTGTCAGCAAGGCAAGAAGGCGGGATGCGAGGCGGCAACAACAACAACGTACTATGGGGCCGAGTCCATGAGGTAGAACTCGCTCGAGTGCTCGAGGACCTTTGGTATGCAGGGATCGCGCCACATGGCGGTTATGGCTTGTCCGACGCGCATGTCGAGCGGCTTCTCGGGGTCGGGGTCGACGGTGTAGTCGACCAGGTAGTTGCAGAACTCGTCGTTGCCCGGCGACTCGGGCTGGATCTCGAATTGGCGCATGGCGCCAGATGAGGGCTTTGGCGCAGTCGATGACGTTCTTGTAGATGGTGAGGCGGTACATGGCGAGCTCTTCCTGGGTGTAGCCGTTCTGGTGGATGATCTTCATCTGCTTGACAATGGTCGACTTGCCACTCTCGCCGGAGCCTGTGGCGCGTTAGCATTCGCTCTGTGAATCTGGCTCTGTGGCTCTGGGGTGCCCATGGCTGCGCTCGTCAGCGCTCAGCTTACCCAGCAGCAGGATCTTGCATTCCCGCCGTAATCGTCGCGAGTCCTCCTCGAGCTTGCGGTCAATGGCCTGGCTGCGCTTCTTCTGCTCGACATCGTCGTTGCTGGTGCTCATGCAGATGCCCATGCTGGCGGTGGTGCGTTGCGGCTCGCGGCCGCGGGACGAGGGAGGAGGGAGAGGCCGGGCGGGGAGGGTGATGGACACTAGGCCCAGGGCGTCGCAAGGGAGTGAGCCGTGACGGTCGTGACGGTTGGTCGCGGGGCGGTCGTCGAGACAGTGTTCCAGCGCGGTTGTTTGCGCGTGACGATGCTGCGACGTGGTCGAGCAGTGTTGACGCTTCCGTCCGTCGGCTCGATCCGCCAAACAGCTCCCGTCAAAGGGGTTCGCAGCGTCGATGGGCGCAGGAGGGGGCCGCCAGCGTCGTGGGTGCCGCAATGGAGGCGTGGACGGGCGACAGGCGACGGCGGCGACGGCGACGGTGGATGCACGGCTATGTGAACCTTGGGGTGGTGCTGGCTGCAAGTGGGTGCGTAGTGTGCACTCGCGCAGGTCCTTGCGCCTTCCTCGTCCTTGCGCCTTCCTCGTCAACCCCGGTGAGAGCACGGACCCCACGCGCCCGATGGATCTTTTATTACATTCGCTGCGACGGCGGGCGTGCAAAGTAGCGCCTGAAGCAGATGCGCGTCTGGAACTCTGGGAGCGACAGCCTAGTGAGCACGCCGGTGCTGGTGCTGGTGCCGGTGCTGGTGCTGGTGCCGGTGCTGGTGCTGGTGCCGGTGCTGGTGCTGGTGCCGGTGCTGGTGCTGGTGCCGGTGCTGGTGCTGGTGCTGGCCTGCTGAATTGCCGTATGCCGTCTGCCGTCTGCCGTCGTGCTTTGACAGGGCCGCCCGTCTATGTGACACTACTACACTACTACTTATCCTACTTTGCTACTTTACTACACTCCCACTCCCACTCCCACTCCTAAACTACTGAAGGGCAGGAGCGATCGGGCTGTTGCCCGCTAGCCCCCATCAATCCGTGCAAAAGGCATGAAGCCGTGGCTGTACATGACCCGTCCCGAGAGATGACTTGGGCGTTGCTATCCGCCGGTCCTCGACGACACGCACCCTGCAACCACCATCGCGGCTGTGCAGTATGTTATATACCGACGTGAAGTCAAGTACATACAAGTACCCAAAAGTCCCCATAGCCCTGGGTCCTGGCAAGCACCGCTTCCGCCAGCACCGTACTCCTACTTGAACGTACACTTGCCAGGCCCTACCCACTCATCGATCTCGTATCTATATTAAGAACCACACGTTCTCCAATGGCTCGCCATGCTCCCACATGTCCCAGCCCCAGGGGCTACCTCCGCGATAGTCAGCCTGCCCACAGCCTTCCAAGTATTCGGTTTGTGCGACGCCAGCATATCTACTGCTGCTCTGTCGCAACCCGGTGGGCCTCCTCAAACCTTTCTCATCAAGAAGCGCATCTCCAACCAGCTTTCCGCCTACCGCAACGACTCGGCATCAGCCTTGAAACGTACGGGCCGCGACCATGTCCCCTGATACAGGTCATGAGGTGTTCCAAGACGGCTGCACACCCCAACTTGTCAGCTGTCGTCCACGTTGTTCAGCGATCCGTGGACTATGTCGGGGTCTGGCATGTTTTGCAGTGTGGCCGTCTCAAACTCACGCCTCACCCACGGCCGTGGGACACGCTGCGAGTCGCATCATGTGACTTGCGCCCGACGAGATAGCCGTACCTCGACAGTGCGTAGCGTATGTAGCTGGGCCTCTGGCATGTGCAATGTCGCTACTTCCAGCGGACTACACGCCGCCGATTGGAGGCATTGACTTTGCACCAGCTCGCCGCCACAACTGCTGCGAGCGTCTGTGGCGACTGGCGGTCCCACAGAGATGCAGAGAATGCGGGCTTTTCCTTCGTTCGGCAACATAGCGTCGCGCTCGCCGACTTCCGACTGTTCACTATCATTGGAACGTGAGTGTTGGCGCAGGATGCTGGAGGGGATGATTCAGCCGAAAGGCACTGTGCACCAGCCTGTGCTGTCAGCGTCAAGTCTCGATACGAGTGCGAGGGGTACGCGACGCCAACAAGCAGGCTGGCCAGCGCCGTGCCTTGAAACTTGAAAGTGTAATAATAATGCAATGCCAGCCATGTAAAAAAGCGGTCTGCACGGACCGCCAGCAATGATGGAAATTTGAGATCGCGAACCAATACGTCATCGCCATCCTGTTTCCGCGTGCCCCTCCTCCAGCCCTCAAATTGCTTTCATACTACCATCACCGTGTCTCCCTGTCCCGGCAGTGATCAGCAGTGCCATCTCAGTCTCCTAGAGCCTCGATCCCTCTGCGCCTATCTTTGTGTTCCCCATCTGCTCGGCAAGGAGGAACGAGGGGCCGAGCGTGTTTGTATCTCACCACGTCAAGCAGCATACCCAAGCCAGGCACCGCGCAGCACCGTACTCGACAGTCCCGCAGCGTCCCTCGGTAGACCGTCGACTCCAACCACTGTCAAATCTGCCCGGCACTGTCTCTGTTCTCGCCTCTCTTAGCGGCCTTCCCCACCGATCCAATCCGCCGCCTGCCCTGTCTGGTCTGCCCACCGCGCAAACCTGTTGACCTGCGCCTTCTCCGACCGCACCTACACCACCACCAACCCAAACCCAACCCTTCTCCACAGACATCCCCATCCGCCAACTGTCGCAGGACCACTACGGACATAATCCACCATGGCTGAATTCGTGCGCGCCCAGATTTTTGGCACGACCTTCGAAATCACGAGCAGGTGCGGCATACCCCACATCCTGCGAGCGCGCATTACTGACCCTGTCCAGGTACACCGACCTGCAGCCCGTGGGCATGGGAGCCTTTGGGCTCGTCTGGTATGTCTGAGGACCCCCACGATGTGGCACAATTGCATACTCATACACGCGCAGCTCGGCGAAGGACCAGCTCACCAGCCAGGGCCGTGGCCATCAAGAAGATCATGAAGCCATTTCAGCACGCCCGTTCTTTCAAAGCGCACATACCGGCGAACTGAAACTTCTCAAACATCTCAGACACGAGAACGTTAGCACTCCCGATAAAACATACAACAAAGGCAAATTCTGACGTGGGGCAGATCATCAGCTTGAGCGACATCTTCATCTCTCCGCTGGAGGACATGTACGCCGAACTCGCTCCGCCACACAGGGTCCTGCGCTAATCTTGGTAGCTACTTCGTGACCGAGTTGCTCGGAACTGATCTTCACCGCTTGCTCACCTCCAGACCGCTGGAGAAGCAGTTCATCCAATACTTCCTCTACCAAATCCTCGTAGGTGCCAATCCGCGGAACAATGAGGATTCTGCTGACCTACAAAGCGTGGTCTGAAATACGTCCACTCTGCTGGTGTGGTCCACCGTGACTTGAAGCCTAGCAACATCCTCGTAAACGAGAACTGCGATCTTAAGATTTGTGACTTCGGTCTCGCCCGTATACAAGACCCTCAGATGACAGGATACGTTTCCACGCGATACTACCGAGCACCAGAGATCATGCTCACGTGGCAGAAGTACGACGTGGAGGTTGACGTTTGGAGTGCGGGTTGCATTTTTGCTGAGATGCTCGAGGGCAAGCCGCTCTTCCCCGGAAAGGACCACGTGAACCAATTCTCCATCATTACGGAGTTGCTGGGTACTCCTCCGGATGACGTTATCCATACCATCTGCAGTGAGAACGTAAGAATAATTTTGTGAACCCGGATGCTGAACTTTGCTGACTTTGTCCAGACTCTCCGTTTCGTTCAGTCGCTACCTAAGCGCGAGCGACAACCCTTGGCCAACAAGTTTAAGAATGCTGAGCCAGCCGGTACGTCCTCTGTATTTTGAGCTATTTACCGAGACTAACTAACAATTGGTAGCTGTCGATCTGTTAGAGAACATGCTCGTCTTTGACCCTAAGAAGCGTGTACGAGCGGAGCAAGCACTTGCTCACCCATACCTTGCGCCTTACCACGACCCGACCGACGAACCAGTTGCTGAGGAGAAGTTCGATTGGTCATTTAACGATGCTGATCTTCCCGTTGACACATGGAAAATCATGATGTAAGTTCATGCCTGCGTAGATGTTGAGGTCTTTGGCTAACCATGTGCAGGTACTCTGAAATTCTCGATTACCACAATGTGGACGCCGCTGCACAGGAGGGAGAGAACGGCGGAAGCTAAAAGTGATGAAATCGAAACGAGCGCTGTGCATTCACGAATCCCATTCTCGGAGCGAAAGGCCAACATTGCGTAGGCTTGGTGTTACAAACTGCCTGGCATAGGCGGTTCATTCAGTTTTCTCTTAATGAAACTCACTTCAGGGACGGATACGGTTGTGAACTGGTAGACGGGGCGGTGGCTTGGAGTCTTGGGTCACCCTTGCGGGTATGCATGGACTTGTCACGTGGGGGGAACATCACACTTAGGTAGCAAAGTCAATCAAATGGGGATAACATGTAAATGCATTTGTGTTGTTTCTTAGCATGGCTAGTTATGACCAGGTTCTCATGCAAGCTTCGCGAGGGACGAACTAACACGAAGGTGTAAGCAGCTCTGAAGTAGTACAAGCTCTGGACACGTCAGAGAGAAGGTCCTGTCGTTCATGGGATTTTACACAAACCGATCGACGACTGCCGAGGCGCTCGTCCAGATGCAGCCTAGCCTCATAAGGCTGAGGGACAAACGGTGGACTTTCGTCACCGCAACCCTCGTTCGCGTCCCGCAACCTCGAGGACGCGAGCCTCGCTGATGGCTCCCTGATACTGTACTTCCAGCTTCCTTGCGACAAGACGTAAACGTGACGATCATCATGGCCGCGCTCGACCCTCTTGTGTGTGTCGTAGACTTCCATCATGCGAGGTGAGCGCCCTTTGATCGCGAAAGAGCGGGACGCACGCTGCCTGAGAATCATTCCGGAGGCTGTGGATGTGTTGTGTGTGTAATGAAGCTAACGACATGTTCAGAGGCCCCGAAGTCGAGCTCTGGCTAGGTGCAGAAGAAGGGACCGATCCAGCGACGGAGAATGACTGGGGTTTACTGCCATTCATGGCCCTGAGCGATGGTGCGCATGCGTATGTATGCCCTGCAGCCTGTCCGTTCTTTTGCAAACATAACCCAAAAGCGTTCTTGAGGGCTAAGACATCCTATACAGTTCAATAGAGGACTACTCCTACTTCACGCTCCGCCGCGCAGCCACCGACACCCACCCCGCAACCTCACTCTTTGGCATATCGTGCACGAGGCAACTTGATGCTAGTCAATTGATTGACCGACCCGCCGACGTAACTAGGAGTACGGTACAAAAGGCGGTTGTGGTGATCAGCGATCGTCCGCAGTGCTTCGGTGCGATCAAGGCACAACTAGGCGTCGTCACTGCGGCCTGGTTTGCGCAGAAGGACTTTACGGACATCGAGATCCTACAAAGATTTCAGGAGAGTCTACCACAGTTCCTCAGGAACCAAGGAGGACAAGCTGATCAAGATTTTGGTGAGTGGTTGATACAACTAGTGAGTAAAGGGATGCTGACCAGCTAGGCTTGTCGCTTCGTGAACTCATACATGAGTTCAAGTGGCAGACATTGGTTCTGTTCAAGTGCGCTCTACTTCAGCCCAAGGTACCTCCCCACATCGTTATCTACAGCCGAGCTAACAGTGTCAGGTTCTTTTCTTTGGTTCCCACTGCGAGCGATTATGCATGATGCAGTTTGCCCTCATTTCTCTGATACCCGGCCTTATTCGCCACCTACAAGATTCCGCTGACCCCAAATTCAATTCTTGCGAGGAGAACCTCGTTATGCCTACCTCTTTGAAGACCTCAGAACGCGCATCCTGTAAGTCTACTACTTCAAGCTTGATTGTACATAACACTGATCACTTCAGTGCTTGCGTACATGGGTCTGCCGCTACCATTGTTTGGCAAGGGCTCGCTATTCGGGCCTTATACGCCACTTCAGCAACTCGATATGCTGGCTGATCAAGACACGAAATCCTATATCGTTGGCTCGACCAACTCGCTCCTGCTTCAACAGAAAGACCGCTATAGCGACATTCTGGTTAACCTTGATGATCATACTGTAAACATCACCTCTTCTTCTCTCCGACAAGCAGCCGTTCTTTCCACACCAGACCGCAGATGGATAGATTTCCTTACCCAAACAGTGCAAGACACTTGGGACGAATCAAACCCAAGTCGGCCTAAGGACCACGGTTATGCCGGAAGTGAGGAGTTTATTCGGATGCAGTTTGAAGAGTACCTGCTGGCTATGCTTGCTTCTGTCAAATATAAGCTCTACATGGAGAAGAACGCGCACAAAGAAACGATGATCACCGATGTCGAAGGCGACCCAGCTTCCGAGTTCTCAAACGACTGGGTTCATGCTTGGATGCAGACCGAGAACTTTCGAATTTGGAACAAGTTCACCGATTCGCATCTTTTCGACATCGTCGATGCCAAGCACCCTTGTTCTGGCGGTCTCAGCATCGAGGACGTACAAAGGCGACTAGCACAGTACGTTTTATCATCTACTTTTCCACTCCCATGCCCATGACTTACCCCATTTCTCAGTCTCATGTCCAACTCCACATTCCAAGCTGTATCTGTTGGTGTCTGTGTGCTGATCCTCGCGTGGCGAATAGGCAGGTAGCTGAGATGCATCTCAACGAGCGACTCGAGAAAAGCAGAGAAGCGCTCGGACAACAACTCGCTGTCGGACAGCAGAAAGTCAGCAGCGCGTATAATCGTCTGTGGGCGGAAATGGAGGCAATGCGTGAGGCGCAGAGGAAGAGAGCAGAAGAACAAAGACTTCAGGCGGAGAAGGAAGGAAGACCGGTGGATGCTCAGGGGAAATGTATGTTACGTTCTTCTTCCATGAAAATGGCGTTCCAAGTTGACATACCAACAGGGAAACCACAACCTCCCGACCTCACCAACGCTCAAGCAAACATCCAAGCCGCCAAGCAATCTGCCGGCGCATATTTTAGCTCATGGGGCAGTTGGGCAGCTGAGAAGCGCAAAGGCTGGGGCAACAAGACTCCGAGCAGCAGTCCCGGTCCCCTGAGTCCCGATCTCAAGCGCGCAGAAGAGTTTAGAAAGGAGAAGGAAAAGGTCCTGGGTGAAGAGCAGGATCAGAAGAGGAACAGTTTGTTCTTTGATGCTGAGGGTGAGGGAAAGGTCGATGTGGAGGTTAAGAGGTGATGCGTTATGAGGTCTCTCGGAGCAAAGCAATACGACTTTTTTTTGGGGGGCGCGGAGCGTCGCCGTAATGTATGCGTCTACATTGGACAGGCTCATGCTTGATCGGGTACTTCATTAGGGGCGATTCGGCTCAAATATCACTACATCACGCAATATAAGAATGTATATTTGGTACAGTCAAGTGTCGTTGTAATTCCATACTTACTTGGAGTCATTTGTGCATGTTTGAGAAGGGTGAATATGTACACGATACCAGCGAAAGTTATACAAACGTAGGAATACTAGGAACATCAGTGCCCATAAGAGGCAAACATCAAAGGTGAGCTGTCGGAAGCGGAGTATTGTACGCATACTGTAGTGGCAGTGAGTAGACGTTTCGGACTTACATTTGCCAACCTCATAGTGGCCGGATGTGCTTACGATGGATTATTCAAAAGCTCCTTACGCGGTTCGTCCATTGTGCATCCACTGTCGAGCGTCTCAAATACTTGGTGGAGAGAATTCTAACATGGTTTCCATCACGCCCAAGCCGTTCCACTCCCTCTCGCGTTGCTCTCGCTTTTTTTCTGCTCCAAAGCGCCCCAACATGTTTGCGGAGAATGCATTCATTGCGTAGCGGTACATACGCATGTTGAGAGCAGGTATAACTGAAAGGTCCGGACCCTATAGGGAGTCATTGCATGCTCTTGGAGCCCAGGTGTGATGCAGCTTACATTCAGTTTGTGACAGCAGGCCTGTCTCCACGGAACCAGATGCCCTCTTGGTGTGGCTCATGAGCGAGTGGGACGATCGCTGTATAGTTGATTGAGCATGTCAGTCCAGTCCGCCTGTAGATTGTCTGGCAGTGCATGTACATTTATGCGGCTCTCCATGGAAGCGAGCCATGAAGAAGTTCAAGAATGGGAAAGTTTAGTGGTTGTTTGATACACAGCGGTATGGTTCAGACGGTGAAGTGTCTGAGCCGCGGTAGTGCGATAACGTGAACACCATGGAAACGAGATGGAGCTCAAACATGGCTATAGAGCTGAGGAACATGGAGACTTTGGGAATGGAACATGGCTTGAGACTTGAGCACTGGTCGAATCTATACAGTAGAAAGCACCTGTCCTGTACTATACAACATTGTAACTTATGTTTGTCACTGATCGCTTCGCTTTCCATGTTTTCAACGTATAAAGTCAACCTTTCTAGGTACCCAGGTAAGATCTTCATTTTGTCACGATGTGCTTTGCTATTATTTGTGAAGCTTCGATTGATGTCTCTCTCTGCACGCTATGCGAAGTCAGAATAGCATGACGACTGCAAAGTCGAAGGTTTCGATTGGTCCTACAATGTGCTGATCTGTCAATCTACTATCGTGCCTCATACACTTATGATGCAATTCCCCAAGACAAAAAGAAGCCCAAGCTACATTGCACTAGTCCGCGAAGTCGTGGTTGTAATGATACAGAATGGCCGATACCTCGAAGACAGGGCCCCAGAACGCCATGTCAGTCTGAAAGGAAACCCTCAAGACAATGATAGGAGATCGTGTGGCACAACATGCGAAGCCAGCAAGCCTTTTCGTGCGACATCTTGTACCCTGTGCTCTCAAATTCTCTCTGTCTTAAGGTGCAAGCACATCAACTTCACAAACTCTAAAGAACCGTCACTAGATGCGGAAACAAATTGTGTGCGTTCTACTCAAATTCTGATTCCCACTCAAAAAACACTACTCTCTTATACATGATCATTGATGTCATGAGATTATACAGCCGTAATTGAGTGATGCTCGAACAGTGCTCATATTACAGAGACAGCGCGCACGAATTGTCGCCAAAGGTGCAGTTACCTGAAAGTGCGGTCAAACACAGCTATGCCCTTACCTTTTGTCATTGAGCAAGCCCTAAAAAGTATGTCGCCTCTACAGATCAGCCCCGAGCCGAAGAATGCCTAACACTGGCACGACTCATTGATCAGAATACGAATGTACGAGCGAAAACTATCATCCAGCTTCCGATAAAGCGAAAGCCAGCAGTTGATGCCCTCACTAGTTTTATTCTCCCAACGTTCCGTTAAGAGTGGTCCGTATGAAGAACGGGACTCCTGCAGGCTCAGAGGCCTGCATCGTTGGTGGCATGATGCCAGTGTATGGTGAGCAGAGAGTAGTAGAGAACTGAGAGAGAGACGAATTGAAGGGGATGACCTGGTCTCAACTGTTGTAGTCTGTTGAGATGGATAGCTCTGAACTAGAGCTTGTGCTTACTGCTTTCAAGGTATCCTTGGGGTTATCATAAAGTCATTTGTGCACCATCAATGTGCCAGCTTTTCCTGCTGCGCCCCACGGTCAAACGCGCCCGGGGGCCTCAAAACGCCAAAGTTCCCACTGAAGTAAGTCGTAACACCCAAACGCTATGAAAGTTGTATAGAAAAGACGAACTGCCAGATGGGTAAATATGGCTCAGTCGTAGTGCATGAACAGCTGTGACATGCTTTCGCCGTGGTGATTGCGCCTGATCGACTCGGCCAGCAGATTGTCAACATTGATAACGACAAGCTTGTTTCGCGCCTGGTCTTGCTTGTACTCGGGAATCGGAAAAGCATTGGTGATGATGATTTTCTCGATGAGGTCGCACTTGTTCATCTCTTCGAGGCAGTCACCACCGAAAAGGCCATGAGTAGCAAAGCAATAGACTTTGGTTGCGCCGCCCCGTTTGACAACTGTCTCAGCAGCTGCAATCCAGGACGCTGATTTGTCCATCATGTCGTCGACGATAAAGACTGGCCGGTTCTTGACGTTGCCAACGAGAGTGACCATGGTCTCCAGCTCGGGGTTAATGAGATCTTCTTCCTCGTCTTCTGATGATGCTGCCGCGTCGTAAGTACCGCCCAGCGCGTGGGAGTGCTCGCTGTCCTTGTTCCTTGTTGATGAAGTCGTGGACATGAACGAGGACATCATGTTTGGAGGTATATCTTCGTCGCCTTCAGATGGCGGGCGGGTCCGCCATGTGGTGTGCGAGGTGGCTGAGATGGCTGGAGAGGGGTGTGTGTCGTCGACGATATGTCCTTGTACCAGACGTCCATGGATGACATTCCGTGCACGCTATTTTGTGGTTAGTGATTACTATGCGCTGATTGTTTTGCGACAAACCTCGTCAGTATATTCCTCGGCACTCTCATCAGCACTGTGATCATCTTCGTCCTGCGCATTGCTGACGTTGGTTCGTATTGGCTCAAGTGGTACTTCGGGCTCCACGATGGAGCTCGCCCGCATGGATTTGGACAATGGGCTCCCAATGGACTCGGACAGGCCATTTACGCGTCGCTGTAGTGGGGCTGATGCCAGGTGTGCCTTTGGCTTTGGCTTGCCGTCGTTTGAGGTCTTGTTGATGGGTGTCACCTCGGCGTCCGCATCCAGGGCAGGCTCTGGCAGCGCAGTCGACTCGTAGCCACCATCGAGCCTGAGCTGCTCAAACATGGCGCTCTCGTTCCAATGCACCGCAGTCCCGGCCCTCCGCCTGTCCGTTGTCACTATGCCGAAGCTGAGCTTCAACGCGTCCGCGAGTGACGTGACGCGCTTTGTCCCACCGGGATTCTTGCTAACCACCACAGCTTCACGCCAGTTCGGCACGTTCACGCGGATCCAACGAGAAAGGAGGGGCTCGGCAACAAGGTTGTCGACTGGGCATTTGAAGAAGCCCTGCATTTGCGAGGCATGCAGATCGAGGGTTATGACATGGTTGACGCCGGCGACGTGGAGGAGGTTTGCGACCATGCGAGCAGTGATAGCCCCACGATGCTGCTTCTTCTTCGATTGGCGCGAGTAGGGGAAGTACGGCATAACAGCTGACCGAGCCAGTTAGCACCAGACACGACGCGTTTGTACGGTATGCGCACCCGTGATAGACTTGGCTGAGCCGCCTTTGCAGGCAGAGATCATGATCAGTAGCTCCATGACTGAATCGTTGATTCTGCTGCTATTAGCGACAGTTGCGCTCAAGACGCAGCTACCAACCTCTCGCTTCCACTCTGTACGATGAAGACATCTTTGTTTCGGATCGACGTGTCTATGTTCTGTCAGTCTGCGAAGGACTCAGGCGGGCACTGCTCGTACGTATGGTAACAGACGTCTCCCCGTTCTTGAACTTGCCCAGCGTGGCCGAGCCCTGTTTAGTGCCCAACCTGTCGCAAATGCCCTCGACAAGCTTAGGGTGCGAAGACCCAGCAAAAACTATGGCACCACGCATCGTGGGCGGTCCGAGAAGCGTGACGTTTTCGTAATGAGAAAACGCGCGTTGATGCTTTCCTGTCATTATTTTGCAGATATTGGCGCAATTAGCGTGCCGCTAAGGAACCCCTCGTCCAGAAACGTGCTCACGATCACCAATGCATCGACCTTGAGTTAATCCGAGCACTGTGATGCGAAAGTATGGGAGCATGCAAGTTGAACAGTAAACTAAACTTCGGCAGTTTGCTAGCCTTTATGCATCTGCCCGCGCCCAACCTTGGAAGCGTTACACAAGCTCTGCTGCGTTGGCACGCGATCATACCAGCCAATGCAGCCACTCATGATCTTCGCATCCAGCACGCACGCCCCGAACGTCGACCACATCGTCATCAGTCTGGCACCAGCTCTCCGAACGCCTCATGTGGCTGTGAAGCCTACGAGGCCGCAAAGATTGCTTGACTCTCTCGGCTCGGAGATCCTTCGATAAGACTATGAGCTCTGCAATACGTATTGTAGGATTGAGATCACAGTACTGTACGACGATCACTTTCTTACGGCCCAGCCAGTTATGAGGCTGTGTAACACTGTATCCGTTTCGTACTCAACGCCAAACGCGCAATTTGTGACTTTCTCCACATCAGTCGATGCTTTGCAAATATTTTGACCACGACATCAATCTAATTAGCTTCACTCTTTGATGCACTCAGGAGACAGGGCAGAGCCGTGCGCACTTTGTACGGATGTTTCTGTGTTGGTACCCGGCGTGTAGCCCCACCAGGGACCTACATTATAACCAACAACGAGCTCAGGGCTTCGCAAAAAGCAAGCAACAACCAGGCAGAGGCCTCGCGCATGAGATTCTTGGGAGTTCAAATGAACCCGAGAAGGAAGTCATCCGATAGAGTCATCCATATCACCAGACAGAGGGACATCCGAGACAGAGCCTGAGTGCAGACAATAATCATCTCATAACTTCAAAAATCAGACAATGTCGGAGCTTGACTCAAGAGACTTGTTGAACAGACGTGATGATTTCATCCACGTACTGGTATCCCGTGTTATGAATATTCTTTACTCCGTTCATAGTGGCTGCGTGTGAGGGCGGAGTTGGAGAGACTACCGGTAAAGTGTTGGGGCACGTTGTCAAACCAGCTCCGTTGATTAAGATGCAGAGATGGAAAACTTGTGGTGCGCCGACCATATCTTCGCAGGTAGTATTGCCGGCTGCATGCGCCAAAGGACTGACAGTTCCCATCCTGTACCTGTGGAGGCGATGCATACCTATACGAACGAGTCCCTTTGCACGTACTCCAGAGGAGGCTTCCGGTGTATATAACTTCTGACGGTATATATTGGTTTGATCACGCGAGCTGCAAGGTACCATCACAGATTGCAACACTGATCCACTAATGCAATGACCTTCTGGAAGCTAGTCAGCTTTTGAGACTCAAGCATGCTAGTCTGCAAAGAGATCCTAGGGTACTCTGTTGTGAGGAAGGGCTTTTGGTGGGTCCCATTCTTTGTGGCCTGGTGGCGGAGATACAGATCTGCCCTCGATCGACTGGTGGAACATGAGATTGAGCGGTGAGTTGGTACGACGCACGCTTTTCTGGTACGTACCATGATGGATCAGTGGTGTAAAATGAAGATGGATCCAGTGTGGGCCGCTCAGTAGCACGCCGTCTCACGGATTCGGATGTCGCCGAGCTGTGAGACCATCGCATGCCTCCCAAAGCAGCAAAAGTGGCTTCATAGGGCAGTTGGTGTCCACAATTTGCAAATGTAGGGAATTGAGAGGAGCAATGGCTGTCCATATAGGTCATAAGGCTATACGCAAAACAACCCGATTGGCCATCAACGTCACATCAATGACGGGCACTAGTGGGAAGTGCTCGCCTCCGAATACCAGGTTTGCGCCTCGATGCAGTGGTCTTGGGACATGCCGCTCAATATGCAGTATATGGTTGATCGAAGAGACATGACGGAAAACGGTGCGGTGTGGCATGTTGGCCAATAGCGACGCCAGGAACAAGACGTCCGATCCGGTGACCTGGTCTATGGTTGAAGCAGGAAGCTGTGGACGAGAACAGGCGTTCTGTGTTACTCCACACTTCAACGACACTGCTGTATGGGACAGCCATGCGGAAAGATGGCCAAATTCATGTTTCTTCATGCTAGCGAAAAGACCCCCAACGCGTTCTTCTCTAAAAAAAAAACAATGAATCCCCCGGTTTTGGCATGTGCTGGCAATCATAATTCATAGAGTAAGGCGTGGTATCATGGCAGTGACTCGAGGCGACGCCGACCAGGTTGGCGGCCCTGACACGTTCGTCCTGCACAGTCGCGTGGCGACTACAGTGAAATACATCGCGTCAGTGTCTGACTGCCATGACATGCTCACTTGCTCACTTGGGACACCTGGGCAATCTTTGAGGCCAGTTGAACATGGTGTCCGTCTTACTAGCGACTACCTCATCTGAACTGGAAGCGTTTTGGAAGAAGTGAAGACTGCGACGAATCGCGTGGAGAAGAGACAAGTATGTTTGACAAACGAATAGGCATTTTGGCAAAGCTAGCAAAAACAGCCAGGGGATGACGCACATCATTCCACAATGGGGAAGCGCCACAGGCGCCATTGTCAGACGCCAAATCGATGGTGGCACCGATCTTGCATTTGCGAAACCGAGAACCAGGTTCACAACGATCCCGTACAACCGCAAGGTCCTTGGTTACATAATCGGTCAGGGATGCCCCAATCTAGGTCCAGTCGAGCGTCCGTCATGATATCCCTTGGAACAGATCAGGTTCAGGAGTGGGTGTTGGTGACTTGGTCTTGCAGCGTGTGGTCTTTGTTGTTGCGTATGCGCCACCACAGGATGAAATGGCGCGACAGGACGCGAGACATGGATCCGACTTTATCTTGCAGGGTAGGAAAAATAGGCGGGTGCAGGTTTGTCATGCTGCAAGCTGGGCTCAAAGCTTGTAAGAGATTGAAACGACCTACATGTTGTTTGACGCGCAGAAAGAATGTGTTCTGCATGGTTGAATACGCTACTCCACCGAGCTTCTCCAAATAGAGAGACGTACATGGTTCACGAGCAGGCGTACTCTTCGTCTGTCCATAGCATTGCACTGGTCGGTCGCGTCTGTTCGTCGTGGTCAAGCGGTCACTTGCTGCTGGTTTAGGCAGGTTACATAGTAGGGCTGTCGACTTGGGAGCATGCACCGCGGTCATGACAAACAGCAGAGTCTCCGCACGCCAGATGGCTCGTGGTTGAGATGGGCTGGGCGATTCAACGCCAGCAGGTGGTCTGGTGGAGCATGCGAGGGTCGGCCTTACCAAGGGCTGGCGGTGCATCAGGGACGCCAGTACAGGACGCTAAAGGACGCTCTAAGAGACGAGGCTGCATGCGACATGTCGGCGCCCAGCTGAACCTGGTAGAGGGGTGCTCTGGTGCCGGCGGCGGTGCCCGTTTCTCTCAGGTGCATCGAGGAGCTGCGCGTCTTCTGCAAAGGGCGAAGGCGGCCATCCGTACCAACGGCAGCAGTCACAGTGCCCTAATGGGCCCTGTCGAGTCGCTCTGGGAGAGATGGATGGGGCGGCAGGGTCTGGGAGCGTACACGTCTGTGTAACGTCGCCGAAGCTCTCATCGGGGCGGCCCAGCCACAGGCCGTGGTCGCGGGCGGGCAGCGAATGGCAGGCGGACAGGCGGGCAGATGAGGGCCCTGTTCCGGCGAACGGCCGGTTTGGTGGCCCGAAGCAGACGGAAAGAAGACAGGCCAGACGCGGAGAAGCAACGGGGTGGAGGGCGTCTGCAGGGCGACGCTTTGGGGGCAGGGTGTCTGGGATGGTTGACCGCTCATGCAGCTCGGTTCCTGGCCGTCTTAGAGCAGTCCTGAGGGCGAATGCAGCAAGTTGTGCGATGGTATTCAGGTGTTCAGGTGTTCATCAGCGAAAAGAAAAGACGGGCAGGGGAATTGATGCATGGCGATGTGCTGGGGAAGGAGCGACAGGAAAAGCAAGCAGGCGCGATGGGCGACGTCGTCATGTCGGCAACCCCAGTTCGCCCTAGGCCCCATGGCGCCGTCCACAGCGCTGGGAGCCGCCAGATTGGCCCGCACCCCTCGCACCCCTGCCAGGCGTTAGCCCTCGTTCGGCCGCGCGCACTGCAGCCAGACGCAGGCGGAGACGCAGACGCAGACGCAGACGTAGAGGCAGAGGCAGAGGCAGCAGCGGCCACAAAGGTGCCATGGCCCATGATGGCGCCGCGACGCTGCGTGTGACACAGAGACATGCACGCTGCGCCGGCGCGGAAGCGCCATCCTCGAAGCTTCTCGGAGCATTTCACACCTCATCGCGCCCGCCTGCAACAAGGTTTCGCGACCTGGCCATGCTACCGTGACCGCGGCTGCGGAACAGTCAGCCCGCGTTTGACCAGCTCCACCATGCCCTGCCCTTTGAGAGCCTCATGGCGAGAGCGTAGCAGACAAACTCTCTCATGCGGCCTCGCTGTGTAACGCCCAGTGTATCTTTTGCTCCATCTGTAAGGCCGCCATCCGCTTTCGATCTCCATCCTCCAGGGCCGCAACACGGCGAGACGGCTGCCCACTGCCTGCTGTTGTACACTACCGCACCTGGTGGACATGGACTCAGCTACCGTCGCAGTCCATGTCAGTTGGGCTTCGGTCAATTACAATCGAAACTCAGTATAAGACGGACCCAAGATCCGCATCTCTTAGCGTCTGCACTCTCTCTAGCATCAACCAAGTCTTTCCTCGTGCAGCACTACTTGCAAATCAACCTCTTCCCCTCTGCCTCTGCCTCTGCATCTGCACCTTCTACTTGCTTTTACCAGCCACGACTCACGTACCCTCTCCACCCTCGGCTTTGAGCGCACATCCCACGCCAGAATTGCCAGACCCTCGCCCACTGCACCTTGCTCGCGTGAGTCCTGCACATCCCAGCATACATATCTGCCCCTCGCCCTGGTACACAATTAACATGCGTTCCCTCCAGTTCGCTCCAGTCGCCACTTCCCCAAACTCCCACCATACCCATACTCGTCACCACCTCCAACCCCATTACCACCAACTCTACCCTCACCATGGCCGCCCCAGCAAACTGCACACACTCGTTCAAGGTCATCAAGTCCGACACCACAATCGTCTCGTGGAATTGCAACATCTGCCACACCGGCCCCTACCAATCCGTCTACGAATGCCAGAACTGCAAACTCAAGACCTGCCGCCCCTGCGCAGCCAAATCATAGGTGAGCCCACCCGTTCTCGCCCGTTCTCTCTCCACTGCCACTTCTGCGTGCCTGTGCGTTCCTTGCAGATCCACTGTCGCCTGACATACGACACCAACCGTCAGATGTGTTTCAAGCAAGACTTCTTCTGGTGATGCACGTTCAGGGTGCTGACTCGCTGGACGCAGATTGAACGCAGGCCACAGATCGGCGGCATCGCTAGCGAATCCAAATACCCGGGCCGCCCTCGCGATCTTGCGCCCAAGCTCGCCTAGCTCGGATTCAAATTTCGCGCTATCAATTTTCGGATCTTTACAAGCGACGATTTCCCCTCCATTAGCTATTCCATCACCATGGTCTCATTGCCTCTATTTATTTTAGCACGGCGTTCTGGCGGCTCAATCTTCGGTCCAGAGGCGGCCTCTTCTATGCAGCCTCCGTTTTCTTCTTAGGCGTCCATTCCATTACTCGACGACTAAAAGCAAATTCCGTCTGGACAGTTTCAAGCAGGGGCACTCTCACACGCCCCAGCAATCGGTCATCGCCTTTCGACACACCCTCGCAAATGCTTCTCGGTCGCATTCTCAGCATTTACAGCACGGACGGCTCTGGCGTTTATTCGGTGCTATACCTTTCTCTTCAATTTTTTTATGATGGATCCAATCACGACACTATAATTATTTAATGTTCCGCGTTTCGGCAATATGGGTACCTTTTCTATAGCTCCCACGAAGCGAGCCGAGTCCGGACGCTCAAGCTAAGTGTACATCTTCGCTATTGGTGGAGACAACTGTTTCGCGTACCTACAAGTCACACCTTGGCAGCTCAATACAGACATTCAAACTTACCAACGCATCTTCATCATGCAGCCAGCCGCTTTTGCCCAGCAATGACCATGTTGAGAGAAAGTCGAGAGAAAGTCGAGAGAAAGTCGAGAGAAACTCGGTTGGTCGATAACCGTTCAACGTCTTATCCAATCACATTTTAGGTTCAATAGTCCGAGTGAGACTTCACCGCAACCCATGGCTGCAAACGCGGATCCGGATCTGCCGCCCCCGAGTGTTGTGCTCTACATTTTCGGCCTGCCATAACACCACGCCTGCCATACCTGCCTTATCAGGTCGCAATGGTCGACGATCTCGACTTGCAACACGGCCACACTTTTGTGCACACACCTTTAAGATCGCTCTCTACGCAGACCCCCGAACCTTATTGTCAAGGAGGGCTTAGCCTTGTGAATACATACAGCCGAAGACAAATCAATGAGGCCGCAAGCCCAAACACACTGGCATATGCCGCTCGACCACAGGACTCGTAGCAGGATGATCACTGCCAACAATACCAGACCCGTCCGCATCCGCGACTTCGTATTCCGGACATGATTCTGCAGTCACTCGAGTATTTAAACGCCATTCTTGTGAAAAAATAAAAATAAAAATATGACGCCTATGTGCAATAACTTGATGCATCGACCATGTTGCATTCACATCTTCAATGTCGCAAATTTCTGAGGTTGATTGGAGGTTGGCCGGGGTAAGACGTGGTTGCTGAGTTCTGACTAGGTACCGGTACGCGCGGAGTGTCCCTCCGCCGCACTAAATTCATGCGCTGTGCCGCGAGCCGCCTTAGGTAGAAGATGATCACGGCCTTTCATACATAATTTCTCGATCATCTACTATCGCAAGGTTCTGCGCTAACACGCTATCTGCCCTTCTCACGTGCGAATCGGAGGCTCTGTGGGCATGTAATCTCAGGAAGCCGGCATACCCTTTTCGGCGGGTGGCTTAGAACCATTGACAACCGTCATGGCATCTCTACCTTCCGTATGCATGGTGGCTCTTTTCTTTCGGAATGAAGCAAACTGGGAACTTCCGAGTACACTAACGGGCTCTCCTCGAAGCTTATTTTACTAGTAATATGCAAGTGTTGGCGGGACGTCTCCACCTTAGACAGCTCACTCAACCGCACAAGTAAGCCACGGCCGATTTAGCCCCCAACTTGCACATATAACAGCAACACCAATCAATATCAGCCTCAACCAGCTTTCTTCAGGCTTCCAAATCCCTTTTTTTCGGTCCACAAAACACTTCGTCTAGGTCCACGTCACGCAGATCAATCGTCTTACGATCTCCATTGTACGTGATACGAGAACGGCCGACGTGCAACCGAATAGAAAAGCAAATATGAGTTGCGTCTCTAGCAGCGATAGTCAGGTGATAAATGCACCCCAAGAGGCGATCAAACGAGTTTTGGGAGGCACAGATCATGCAGAGGCCTGCCGAAGTTACCAAGATCTTCCCTCCAAGCCTTCATGCAATTTACTTCCACATAAGCGTCAAACAGCCACATCAGCAGGCAAGAGCGCCGCAGACTAATACGAAGCTGCAGCTACCGAGTGTCACTCTCGCGTGAAGTGCATTCTCCGAGAATGCCACCGCACCAATGAGAAATTTGTTAACACAGACTTTGATGCTGAAGATCTGTCGGAGAAGAACTGCCTCCAGGGACTCAAGTACTGGTATGACGAGAAACCTGCTGCTACGGTAGCATCCGCGATAAGCCCTCGAAGCTTGGGCTCCGCTCTGAAAACACTCATCCAGGCCGATGTTCTCATGCAGAATGCTGCACCAGTCGACTTTATTGCAGATGCAAAGCTCTTGACAAGAGCTAGTGCTGATGATGGTGACGAACCACGCCCGGGCTCTTTGTAAGTAGTAATGCCTCATTGAGTCATGGCATCTACTGACCCGATTCTTAGCCACCGCATCGACTGGGTGGTTGATAAACCCGAGTTTGGGATTGACGGCTCCAAACTTCAGATGTTATCCAAGGGGGAAGTGGAGACTGCTGGTTTATCGCCATTGTGGCTACCATCTGCAGCAATCCAGATTTGATTCGAAAAGTTTGCGTCGAGAGGGACGAAGAGTGTGGTGTGTACGGATCTATTTTCTACCAAGATGGCTAATGGATTTGGATTGTTGTGGACGACAATCCCTACCTCAAATACAGCGATTTTGACTCGTACGGCGACAGATATGACCCAACCGGAGTGAAGGAGACAAAATACAAGAAGAACCACCAGATCGGATCAGAAGCGCCTTAATTTGGCGTCGTGTCCCCATGAGAACGAAACTTGGCTCCCATTACTAAAAGGGAAAAAAGGCGTATGCCAAGGCGTATGGCGACCACAACGCAATCGCTGGCGGCGTCAGTGGCGAGGCAGTTGAAAACCTGGCGGGAGATGTAACCATGAAAATCTTGACGGATCACATCCTGAGCACGGAGCGTTTGTGGAAGGAGTTGCTCCAGCTCAACGATCAATTTTTCTTCTCCGCCCCTTCTCCAGGATCGTACTTTCGACCGATCTTGGACAGTTGTGAAGGATTGTTTCAGTTGCTTGGGTGGCGGGATACTTGAACACCAAATTCTCCGTCGAAGTCAAAAACGCTGGACCGATTGTGTTTGTGCTTTGTCAGGCATTTAATGTGGCTTTTGACATTGTGGAAGATTGCTAACACACTAAGCTTGAAGGCCGGTACTTCAAGGGCTTGGAGGGCAAATATGAATTTGATTTGCATTTCATCCTGCAAGAAAAAGGCTGTAAGGCGGGCGACTGGTTTGGAAATCGCAGTATTTCAGCGGAGGTCAACCTGAAAGCCGGCATTTACAAGGTCCTCGCTAAGATTGAAGCCCCGCACAATGCCGATGCTCCTGAAGTGCAAGATGTGGCAGTCAAGTTTGTGGAGACGAATCCCCGGAAGCTGAGGGAGATATCATATGACATTGCTAGTGCGAAGGGTACTAGCGAGCCCAGTGATGAGCAGAGGAGGAAGCGAGAGCAGAAGCAAAGGGGGGATACCAGAAGAAGAAAAAGCAAATCGAGGAAGAAGCAAGAGAGATGGAGGAATCCGAGGCATGGAAGAAGGAAGAGAAAGTTAGTACGAAACTTGGAAGAGAGAGAAGGCACGGAATTCGAGAGAGTCGCCTAAGGAAACTACAACAGATCGAACAAAGGAGCTAAAGGCGAGCAGGATCAGGCACTAGCTCCTGGCCACACTGACAAGATCGAACACGACGCGTCATCTCCTACCACTGTGCATGAAGAGCGGCCTGGGGTGAAGGCCAAAGTGACAGAAGACGATGCAATTGAAGCGCGTAGCAAGCCAGAGACCAAGACCAATGTCGCCAGCGACGATGAACAGGAAACCCAAGATGCAACCGAGAACTTACTGCTACCGAAGGTAGAGGGTCAGACCGCGCCACCTTCAACGGTAGACAGTCCTGGCCCGTCTAGACCCATGTACGGACAACCACACGGCGTGTATGGCGATGCGCCTCCACCACCACAGCAGCAGCAGTCTCCTCCTGCTCGTCTAGACAATACTTCTGGGCCCTGGAACGCTGTATGCGTCTTGGGTCTCAGAATATACAGCCAAGATCCAGAGATCAGCATCCAGCTAATCAAGCCAAAGGACGTAGAGGAAGGCGCCATCCTAGACGTTGATGGAGACACGCCGGCTGGAGCGACAATGTGAAATATTAGCTGCTTTATTCCTTACAATCATTGGCCACTATGGAAGGATTGTGGCTGCAGCATGTCAGGTAGAACATAGTAATGATCATCATCGCCGTTTCATGCCACATCCCTTGCGCGGTCCATTACTCATGAAGCCCCCTTCCACCTGTTGCTTTTTCGCCTCTTCTGCCTTGTCAATAATCCCGGGTACATTAGCCGACTGCGATCGCGGTTATCTCGGGATCACATGGCACCGTGAAAAGCAATTGCACCATGTCGCACGATGATCTGATGGGAAGCGAGATAGGGCGCCGCGTAGCCCGCCGCTTTGATGCCGCTTACCCTTGGACTGGCTGGTCGGCCTGATCGGCTAGTCGTTCTGCTTGAGTCAACGAAGTCATGGGCCCGTATGGAACTTGTTACTGCGCTATATGCTTTCTATACTTATATTGCTGAAACATCTTTCTGTATCATACAAACTGGTGCGCGAAGCTCACTGCATCGAGACAAGAGTTCATGTGACCTTGCTTCCGAGCGTACCACTTCTCACGGTGAGCTTGAAAAGTCAAAGGCACCTAGGTCTGGCTGTCTTCAGGTACAAAGAAAACCACTGCATCGGTTCAATAATTTCGAAACCCTACAATGACTCGGCGACTATCCCTTGACATTGGCACTGTCTCCTCACAACGCGAACGAAGAACACAAGAAGTTTGCGCATTTATCGTTTTTAATACAGCGGTCTATCCATTCTACTGCTCTTCTGGTCTCCGCTGCTCAAATTTCCTCTTCTTCCATTCTGTTTGATACACTCTCGCCCACGCTCTCCTCTCCGCCTCTCGCTTGTGGATTCTGGCATCTCGCTGTCTCCTTTCTGATGGTTCCATCAGACCTCTTGGACCTTCTGCACCTTCGTCTTCTTTAGGTTCCAATGTGCCTGGCAGCACACCGCTCGCTACAGTCAGTCGATAGGTTTTGTCTGTAAGCCACTGCCTGTGGGCCAGCCCCCTTATCCAGTGAGACGGCAGATTGGCATGACCAACATATGCGCCTAACAAAGCGCACGCGGCTGCAGCGTTGGTATCGGCATCGCCCCCTTCCATGATCAAGTCGACGGTGAGGTCTTCGAATATCGATGCGACGTGAATTGGATCATTGCCATCGAGAGCAGTGTTTCTGCGCATGGCGGATCGTAGCAAAAAGATGGCTGATCCGAGACATTTGTACACATAGCCAATCTTTCGGTCTTCGTCAAGATTCAGGTCCTCCAGAGTTTCAGCATAGCAGTGTTCTTCGAACTCGTTCCGGTCAAGGCGAGCATCAAGCTCTTCTTCCATCAATCCGTCTTCTCCAGCTGGGTTCATATGATCTTGGTTGCCTTTCGCATACGAAAAGGTACGCTCAATGCAAGAATTGACATGCTCCTCGTTCCGAATGTCGCCTCGAAGCAGCCCTCGAATCAAAGCAACTTCAACACAACATGAGACTGTACAACGCGGATCAACATGCGTCGTGAAACCAACATTGGCAGCCAAGTCCCACGTCTCTTGTTCGCTCAATCCAATGCCGATAACGCCGATGGGATGCGTACGCATCAAGCTCCCGTTAGGTGCTACAGCGTGACCCGATGCAACCCAAGCTCTGGCTGCGATACCCTTTGGATTATCAAGGTACGATTTGTCCCCTACGACCTTGCCGACTAATGCACCAAGGCCGCACATGTGGCGGTTCAATGCGAGTAAGCCTTGGTCGATCCATACTCCAAGACGAACTGCAAAATCGGAGGGAAGCTCGGTACTCGCATGAAGGTTGGGTTTGCTAGTTGGTTTCTGAGTCATGCCCACTGGGGCATGGGTATAGTTGTGTAAGTACGACAAGATGATGAGCAGGGCTTGGTCTGTATCGTCCGTCCAGGCGCATGCCGCAAAGCGTGCTAGAACTCGTTAGTATCAGTTGCATTATGAAGGAACTTAGCCACATGACTCATTGGAAGATATCGTGAAGCTGGATATCCTCACTTCGGTGACCATCAGGATGGGACTCAGTCAGTGGCTCAGTGAGCTGGAACCTTCGACTTGCGTAAATTCGCGCGCTCTCGGCCTTTGTTAGAAATTCAGTGTACAGGCCGATCGTGTCCCCAAGTGCAGAGCCAATGATACATCCGTAGATTCTATCCACAGCTGTTTGTAGAATGAACGGGTGCTTGTTGAGGAAAAGAAGCTCATTCTTCTTCGAGGATTTCTTCTTGGGTGGCATGATTGTCAAGGGCTAGAGTGAAATCGTGTTGAGGCGGACAGAAAGAGCGAGACCTTCTTCCCATTTTCTGATGGGCTTTCCAAAGAATTGAAGATGTCTCGCTTGCTTTGTTGGTGTGGTTGTGATACGTGAGGCGAGCGTCGCCTTTGTCATGCCAGATGCTTCCGTACGGCAGAGGTCGACCAAAGTCATGGGACGTTGGATTTGCGATAGAATCCAGGGTCAACTATACCTCACAGAGAAGTCTTGCTACACGAGCAATTGGGAACAAGTCATTATTTAAACTTGCTCGTGACAGATTTAAAGACGAAACTTGGTTGAGCTTTGAAAAGAGCGCTAAACCGAAAGTAGTATGGCACAATGAATGAACGTCCTCTCACAACCAGTAAGCCCATTTCACATACCAGGTTAACATGCTAGCAGTATGACGTATAGCTCATAGTAGAATCCTCGTTGAGCGCGAGACGAGAATTGAAAATCGCGGGATTTGGACCCGCACGTGTGCTGTCGCATCATCTACGTTTGATAATCACATAGAATACGTTGACTTTGGGGTATGACGATAGGGGGGCTGCGAAAGGGCGTTATGTTTAGCGGTAAACTCAAAGCAGCAGGCGAACGTCATTAATAGTGAGGACATGATCACAAGCACAGTAGATTCAGGTTGAGTTAAGTCTTTTCATTTGTTCCATTATTCAGCATCCATTAACATCCAGGCATGTTCATAGCTCCATCGATCGCGGTGATAAGCGCGAGCCACGAAGCTAAGGCCTATAGATACACGTATCATGCACTTGTTCAGGTCGTATGTGTAAGCTCACATCTAAGCGCCGAGGACGCCCAGGGCGAGCGCAACGATGCCGACAGCGACACCGATCTTGCCATGAGGAGCAGCGTTGGTCGGCTGCTGGGAGGG
>NW_001884574.1:38991-58886 GCF_000146915.1 Parastagonospora nodorum SN15 | reverse complement strand
GCTGAGCTCCGAGGAGATGTTGACGTATTCGCTGCTGCTGGACGGGACGGCGGTGACCGGAGTGCCTGGGGTGGCAACGACAGAGCTGACGACTACAATAGAGCTGGTGGGGTCGGGACCCGAGGGAGCCTTGCCGACAACGGTGACGGTCGAGGTGACGATAGTGACACCCGGCACGCTGACAGCCGAAGAGACCGCAGGCGGGGGCGCGTAGAAGGTGGAGGCCGTAGCGGTAGCCGCAAAGGCAAGAGTGAGGATCTTGAAGGCAACCATGTTGACAATTGACAGCTGATGGATGTGTCTCGTGCTGTGTGATGGGAAGCTTTGTAGCGGTTGAGCTGGTGCTTTGCCTGGGAACTTTGGGGAGCGTGAGACAAGCGAGTGTGGTTGAGGAGAGAGAAAACTTGTCAGCGCGTGAGATGTTTTATCTGGAAGGCGAGGCCGCGCGGGCTTTTGATAGCAGTGTGCGGGCTGCCAAGAGCGCTAGTGCGAGAGCAAACGGAGCAGATACTGGCCAGGCAGCTCAGACAGCTGTTTGAAATGACACGTTACGTCAGCGAGCTTTTGCGCAAAACAAACAGAAGCTCTGGTGATACACAACACGCGGGTCCATGTTGGCGTGACGGGAGCAACGTGACTTGTGGTTTCACCGACCCCGAGAGTGGGATGAATGGTTGCTCGACAGGACTACTGTGAGCTTACTCTGATGCTGGACAGGCGAAAAATGTAGGAGATGAAGAAGCTTAAGATTGACAACGAGTATGTTCAGACTTGAAGGTTCTATTACAACGGCACCGGGCAGCTTAGAATATAATGCAGGGAAAAAGGATATAGACTCCAACGTACCATGCGCATGCCAAACAAAGTACCTCGACTTGCCGACTCTCTGAGTCCGACCGTTCAACCGCTCCCATTTACTTGTGCGGCATTGCTACTACTATCGTCCAGGACCTTGGCAGGCTCCGCAGCCTCTTCTAGCCTGAAGTCCGCTGTATCGCCTTGTGCACGTTCGATCTCGTTCTGTATGGCGAGCACCCAGTGATCCCGCTCTGCCCTACTACGTGCTCGGAATACCACACTTCTGCCTTTGCTACCAAGCTTTGCCACCCTCTTGATCCGTGTCCTCTTCCCTTCCTTTCGCTCTTGTTCTCCGCCACCAGCACCTTCCTCGGCACGAAACCAGCTCTTTGCTTTGCCGTGCCAGATGACGAATGTCGTCATTACATCCTCGTCAGTCGATGTCCAACCATCTTCCAGATATATGCGGGGTAATGCGTGGTGGCCAGGCTTGTTGGCATCGAACGTTTGATTCTGGTACAACAAATCGCTTTCTGTAAGAAGACCAGAGTAAATGTAGCAGTCCTTCAAGTCCAGGTTGGCAATGCGCTCGTGGTGAATGTGTTTGAGCTGCTTGCCAACACGACTTCGAAGAACGTCTCGGAAGATGAGCAAGGTACCTGCAGTCAACATCACGCCGCATCGCGTGAATGGCGCGTGAATGCGGGGCTTACGGTAGAGCATGCCGCTCATATGGATACTGCGACAGCACGCAATGCCGCACATGTTGTAGAGCTCGGGTGACGCAAAGGATTGCGTCACTTCCCATTTGCGTGCAAACTGACCAATGTGGGCTTCGGCTTCTTCGTCAATATTGAGTGCACTAAGATTGCGACTGCGTGTCGCCTTGTAAAGAGCAATGTCAGATGCGGTGCGATGCTTCCAGTATTTTGCTAGGGCGCGAAGATGCTGGATCCAGTCCTTACGGCGAGCCTTATCCGCAGCCTGTTTTCAGTTAGTATATGCTGAAAGGATGCGCTGGAATTCCTTACCTGTAAACGTATGACGAGGCCGTTCTTCATCACTAACTCGAATGTGCGACCCAGATCAATATCATTTGTCGCACCGTCGTCTCTCGTCGTGTCATCAACTTCCTCATCGAAGTCGACATCAGAGCCTTCTTCAAGATCCTCGTCTGCAGGACTAGCACCAAGCTTGGCTTTGCGAACCTTTATCACGTCTGCCAAGTTGATGTAACCGTCACAATTGAGAAGATTTTGTCCTTTGCGCTGAGCCTCATCTGCCGCATCCTCGTCGTGCAAGCGTCTACTTTCTGGTGTTCCAGAATGGCCTGGCGACAGCCATTCGATCTGGGCGTCTTTGACTGGGAACGGGTTGACTGCCCAGCTCTCCGGTATTACGTCGCGAACTGCCTGAGCTGCGGGCACAGTAGCGTCCCTGGAAGCTGGAAGCTTAGGGGGAGGTGGCGGAGTGATCTTTGTGGGACGCGAGAAGACTAAGTACTGATCGTGGCTTGCGAAGTACAGCTGCTTGTGGTACATAAGGCCTAGTCTCTTTACCCGACCTCGTTGTCCGGTCAATCTTATCAGGAAACCCTCGACGGGGACCGGCTCAATGAGCGTCTTGTGCTTCTTGCGAGTGACAGCAGTTGTCGGATAGTGGGACTTGGGGCGCAGCTCGAGTTCGTGTGATTTGAGCATAGCGATAGTGCCGTACATCTTGCGTTCATTTGCTCCGTGGATCCATTCCAGCCGATCGTAGCGTTTCCAAGCAAGACCGACGCGTTGATCCCTGATCCATGAATCCAGAACATCCGCCCACTCAGGTGCCTGTTCAAGCTCGGCTAGGCATTTGCGAATCAGATCAGAGGCAACTGCTTGTTCTTCCCGCATGGTCTTCATCATGGCTTGTTCGGTGTCTTCTACTTGCTGCACTTGGTTTTGAGATGCCTCTAGCTTCTTGAAGGGATCTGCTATCCGCACATTGAGACTCATGTCTGGTATGTTGATCTGCAACTCAGAGGCACGACGCCACCCCATCACATTGCGGAGGAATGTGTACCATTCGACAGCATTTGAAGCAGTCCGTGCCTGCATAATGAAGATCAGGCTTCCGCGCTTGCCGGGAGTGGACACCACTATTGACTTGTCTAGCGAAGAGTAAAGATTGACTTTGCTCGTCTTCCTGCCTAGTGGGACTTCATAGGCGGCTTTCTTGCCTGCGCCTTGTCGCGCAATTTCGGGAATGACCTAGCGGGGCAGTTAGTACAAATCAGCATAGCATGGCTCTGTGGACAGTCACATACTCTTGTTTGATAGAGTTGTAAGACAAAGTCAGCATTGTCGGTATGGTTGTGACGACAAACGATCATGTACTCTCTCCATTTGTCCTTGACCCGGGAGTTCACTCTTTGATTGACGTTCTCATCGAAGTCGTCCGGCACCTCCCCTGCAGCGTCAACGCGAACAAGCATTCGCTCCATTTTGACGACAAGGCCATCTCTCAGGCGTTGCCGCCGTAGTTTAGTCGGGGCTCGTGAGATTGTCATCTGTGCCTGTTTTGCCGCGAGGTGCACCTTGGCGCGCTTCGAGTCTTCTGGTATGTCGAATTTGACCAAGTTCCTGAGGTTGGACTTCTTTTGCGTGAGAGCAGCATCGGCGCCTTCTGCGTCGTTGGGTGGGTCCGATTTCGACAAGGCATTCTCTGACCTCCTCTTGACTCTTGCGAGTATGCCTTTTGCGGGTGATTTCGAGTCGACATCAGCGGGTGCCGGTGCCTTATTCATGTCAGCCTTACGTATCAACGAAGATGTTGATCCCGCATCTACTGAAGTCTGTCCACCAGGGGATGCCGGGATATTGTGACTTTCTACACTCGAAACTGGGCGTTTTCCCAATGACTTTGGCCCCGTCTCTTGATGCTCCTGAGAAACTTGTAAGCCACTTGCCTGTGCTTGCCGCCGGTCTCCATGTAGCGGTGCATCTTCGCGAGCTTTATCCACGTCTGCCGTGAGTGGTGTTGAAGATGCAGTGACAAATGACTTGGTACTCGAACGACTGGGCTTTGTCGGGGCGTCCTGGCCACCGTCGTCCTCAGCATGTGTGTAGACGCGCAGGTCTCCCTCATCTTCGGGTTCCGAGGGTGCATCGACGAACTCGTCGCCCTCGTCTTCCACTAGGACATGGTCCTTCTGCTCTGACCCCCGGGGCACTTGTAGGGCGGGCGGGGTACTCGTGGTCGCAGCTGCCTTGCCATTGGGTGCGCTTGCTCCTGGGCCCTTTGCACCTTCCTGGTCCTCGTCTTCCAATTCCTCGGGCTGGGGAAAGCTGTGCTGGAACAGAGCAGATGTGCTGGGGCCTTCGAGGCCGCTCAATCGCCGGTGGCGTGCTTCGCGAGGGTCTGAGGAGAAGGTCGCGGTGCGCGTCGAGTAGTTGATTCGCAGGTGGTGTTTGTACCAGTCGCGGCGGTGTTTACTCAGCCATGCTGTCTAGAGGTGCACGTGAGCGTGAGCGTGAAGTCTGCATTCGAGCTGGACGGGCATACAGGTATGGGGCCGATGAAGAAGCGCCGCGACGTGAGGTAGAGATGCTCGGGCGTCGCATGTTGCTGCGACGGTTAGCACACGACAAGCGATTGGGGTGTATGCCATGTACCAGCTTCTGCGCCGTGAAAGAGTCCGGCGACAGATTCGCGATTTCGGGCTGGAGGTGCCATGAGTGTGGCCGCTGGTCGGTCATCGGACTGCCTGCTCCTCTCCTGTCTAGGGGAATCACCGCCGACGTTGCGCTCGCTCACTCAACCGCTACAGTGGGGTTATAACTTGAGACATGAGATTACTAGACAAGACACATTACGGGGCTAAGGATGCATGGCAAGTGCTACATGTACTTCGTAAAGGAGAGCAGTTACAACGGCTGTTAGCGCGTGCTACTTGCAAGCCAGGTTCCAAGCTTGAAGCGTCCAAGCACCCGTACATCATCATCACAGCCCCCGCTCGCACGCTCCGATGCGACCCCTGCGCCCATCATTGTCTGCGCATCAAGGCGCTGACCGACTGCTGTAAGGAATGCTTCACAGTGAACAAAGACGTATGTTCGCAGGTAAAGATTATGCTTTGCCCACGCGATGAAACCACGATCCTGGCAGTCGCATGCGTTCGCGACCGCAACCTACTCGATGCGGAAACTCTGCTCGGCAGGTGTTGATTCTAGGCTCGGGTGATCTTCCTCGTGGCGCATTCGAGCGTGGATATACCCGGCTTACTCTTCGCGCATGATAGCAGCACGCTGCTGGACACTCGCGTTGGGGGGTTCCAATACTGTACCAGTATTCTTCAGGTCTGTGAGCGGGTTACTTGGTGTTTGAACATGTCCAAGGTGTTCAGCAGAGAACGGCCTCATGAAATCACAATCGTCTGCGTTTACGTGATGATGTATACAACAGTGTCTTTGTGCGTAAGTATCCAGCGTGCCTAGTAGCACCAGTTACGACCCGAATTGCATCGATGCTACTGACGCAGTGCTTCTGGGTAGCTGACTACGAACTTTGCCCTTCACCTGCATGCCTTCCAGATCTTAGGGTGTTGCTATACCAGATTGACCCTAGCGCTGCTCGAATCTTGGCGTCGCGGGGCTCGCACTTGCGCTGTGGGCAAATCTTTGAGTCACGGCAATCGGATTATCACCAACCTCATATTCCGCGCGACACCGTCAGACGACTGCTTCCAAGGGACAGAACAGACCTTACCCTGACACTACTCCGGACGCGCAGAGAGACAGCCTAGCCCCGCGAAATTCCCCACATCGACGCAAGTCGCACAACCAAACGAAATCCTACCCAGGCGAAGAGAAGGAGCACATACACACCATGTCTCTCACAAATTGCCGGTTTTATGAGGAGAAGTACCCGGAGGTGGAGAGCTTTGTCATGGTGAATGTGAAGCAAATCGCAGAGATGGGCGCATACGTCAAGCTGCTAGAATATGGTAGGGCTGTCATCCCGGGTTGTGTGCGCGTGTGGTGCTAATAGCTCCAGACAACATTGACGGCATGATCTTGCTCTCCGAACTGTCCCGAAGACGTATTCGTTCCATCCAGAAGCTCATCCGTGTTGGCCGCAACGAAGTCGTCGTCGTGCTCCGTGTAGACAAGGACAAGGGTTACATTGATTTGTCAAAGCGTCGTGTTTCGCCCGAGGACATCGTCAAGTGCGAGGAGAGGTACAACAAGTCGAAGATGGTACACAGCATCATGCGCCACGTCGCCGAGAAGACGACAGTGCCCATCGAGGAGATCTACCAGAGCATCGGCTGGCCGCTGAACAAGAAGTACGGACACTCCATCGACGCTTTCAAGCTCAGCATCACCAACCCCGAGGTGTGGAACGACGTCACATTCCCCAACGACGTGGTCAAGGAGGAGCTTCAGAGCTATATTGGCAAGAGGTTGACGCCGCAGCCTACCAAGGTGCGGTCAGATATCGAGGGTATGCAGCACCTGTGTAGCGTGCCAGGGATGCTGGCTAACAAATACAGTCACTTGCTTTGGCTACGAGGGCATCGATGCCGTCAAGGAGGCTCTTCGCACCGCCGAGGCGAAGAACACCCCTGAAAACCAGGTCAAGGTGAAGCTTGTGTCGCCGCCGCTTTACGGTAGGTCTTGCAGTCCCAAGCCACACTGGAACACTCGCTAACATGTGCAGTCCTCACATCACAATGTCTCGACAAGACGGTCGGAATCGCTTGCTTAGAACAATCCATCAAAGACATCAAGGAGAGCATCACAAAGGCGGGCGGTGACTGCCAAGTCAAGATGGCGCCCAAGGCGGTTACCGAGAACGACGACGCCGAGCTGGCCGCGCTCATGGAGAAACGGGAGCGCGAGAACCAGGAAGTCAGCGGTGACGAGGACGAGAGCACAAGCGATGAGGGCGGTGTTGTCGAAGCCGACTCTTAGAGTGCCTTTTTGTATACGACTGGTCATGACGGGGCATTCAGCGATGTCAAAAGTTGATACTCGGCGTTTGGGTCTCGATGCGAGGCATGCGAGGCATGCGTGCCGCGTACATGGACATGTACAGCAGTTCTCGATATGAGCAGAGACTCTCATGCATGATTGTAGAATCCTACCAAGAAGTTCAAATGCAGTCAGCTGAGGAATACCAGAGTTTTGTGCTTCGTCGCGTGAAGTGTTGGATGTGGCTTGAGCTTGGGCCCGGATTGAGCTTGGGATGACGCTGTGCTGCGGGTCCTGCAGCCGCGGCTACTGGTGGCCCTGGGCGTTCAGTCCAACTTGTATGCGCGCCAGCCAACATCGCGAGCAGGCCCAGTCCTTTTTCTTTCCTGGTTCTTTTGCTCGACTTCCTCTCGCTACTACGCCGCGAGCATCTGGTACCTGTGCCTGCATTTGCCTGGATTCCCCCATTGCGACTCTCTGACGTCCTGGTGCGCTTCCGAGCTCTTCGCAACAATGGTGAAATGGAGCCAGCTCTTCAATTCGGATGGACACGACAGGAGGCACCAAGCACACGATGAACTGAGCGCCCGTGGGTAGCCTCTGCGATAGCACAGCAGTTGATGGCGCGTCGTACTGACACTCCCCAGTCTTGCCTACATCGCGCCGCAATGAACGCCTACCCGCATCGCCCATCGAACCGAAAGAAGTCACCAAGATTGCGCTCCGCCTCAAGCACCAGATCGAGCAAGTGATACCCTGCGAGCTGGAAGAAGACCAGATCACCAAGGCGCATAGTCCTATCCTGACAAAGGCCGTCTTGGACACGGCCACTGCGGCTGGCGGAGAGCAGCACCAGGCTTGCGTTGTGTTCTGCCTGCTGGTGGTGAAGAAGTGGTTCAAGAAGCAGTCGACAGCCGAGCTCTGGGATGCCGACTTGCACGATGTGCGCGCTGTTGCCGCGGAAATGATGGCAAAGCGCCTCATCGAAGCCGAGGAAGACATGGACTACCTCTTCGAAGAGGTGCTGCTTAAGCGGTACTCGACCCTCGTCGACGGCGAGCCCACACCTCCTGCAAACGCTATCGAGAAGGCAGTCGACCTCCACGCCGTGACCGTCATTGGCTCGTCTGGATACCAGAAGTGCATCAACTACCTCTGGCGCGGTTGGGTTGTGCAGGATGACGAAGACCCCAGTCGCTTCGTCCACTTCGAGAACAAGACCAACACAAGCTACTGGGCGCATTTGGACCCAGACCGTATGCGCGTCCCGCGATACCAGAATTGGGTGCAAATCGCCTTCTCCTTCATCTACCTCGGACTTTACACTGGCGCCATCAACACCATCAACCCTACAGGTGACCTTGATATCGTCGAGGGCCTGCTGTACATCTTCACTGTTGGCTTCGTGTGCGACGAAGCTAACAAGTTCTGGAAGGTCGGGCGTTTCTACATCTCCTTCTGGAACATGTTCAACAGCACCCTCTACGCCCTTCTTACTGTTTCCTTTGTGTTGCGCATGGTTGCCCTCGGACACCCAATTGGCGAACAGAAGCGCGGACGTTTCAATGAGCTGTCTTACGACTTCTTGGCATTTACCGCGCCCATGTTCTGGATGCGTCTCCTGCTGTATCTCGACACTTTCCGCTTCTTTGGCGCCATGTTGGTCGTCCTGAAGGTCATGATGCGCGAGTCCCTCATCTTCTTTGCACTGCTTATCGTCGTCATGATTGGTTTCTTCCAGGCTTTCCTTGGAATGGATCTCGCAGATGATTTCGCATCCGACTCGACCTTTGTCCTCCAGGCCATGTTGAACGCTGTCATGCAGTCACCTGAATTCTCGGGTTTTGACAACTTTTCCGTAAGCCTGACCTTCCTTCTCACATGACAAGTACTGACTCTACAGCCCCCATTTGGTATCATTCTCTACTACATCTTCACCTTCGTAGTCATGGTCATTCTGCTCAACATTCTCATCGCTCTCTACAACTCCGCGTATGAAGACATCACCGAGAATGCCATTGATGAGTACATGGCCCTCTTCTCTCAAAAGACTATGCAATTCGTTCGCGCCCCCGACGAGAATGTATTCATCGCGCCCTTCAATTTGATCGAGATGTTCTTCCTCATCCTGCCTTTCGAATGGTGGATGGCCGACAAAACCTACGAAAAGCTTAACGACTACGTCATGTCCTTTCTCTACTCCCCGCTTCTCGTCGTCACTGCCTTCATCGAGACAAAGGAGGCTGCGAAAGTCAATTACAACAGGAGGAGGGGCGAAGAAGACGAAGACACCACACATGAGTGGGAACAGGTACTTCACGAGTGTGACTTCGAGGCTGATGGCTGGGACAAGAAAGTGCAGGCGAGCAAGCCAAACGTCGAATATGATACTGCGGTCCTTGAAGTCAAGAAGCTGCAAGAACAGGTTCAGGAGATGAAAGACCTACTGTTGGCAATGTCTGAGAAGAAGGGCTGGGGTGGAGACACATTGGAGGGAAGCAAGTTTGAAAAGTTGGGCGACACAATCATGGAGGAGACAATGGGCGAGAGCAGTAGTGGACGAGATGAGTAAGTGGCTATGGATTTTGTGTTCGATGCGAAGCGATCTGGGATGTCAGTGTTTTGCTGACATCTGTGTTGTAGGCTGCGTGGTGCAAGACCTGAGATTAGCGAGTTCGGGGAGTCTAATGCAAGTGAATGGCACTCGGATTAGACTCTCTGGGCTATTGCAATTCTACGACATATAAGAAAGAAACTACACATGTCCAAGTACCCGTCGATTCTTGCCCGTGATTGCTCCCACTAACGTGCCTCAATTCCTCCTCGACGCGTTCTGAAATTGCTTCTTGTACTTGGTGGCAAGAAGCAAGTCAGAATGGCTCGAGTCTACTCTAGCTGAACTGCTTCACACAGCGAAGGATGACTTGGGCATCCAATCATCTAGACCATAATATTCCAGTCCATATCAAGTTCACTATCCATGCGAGCATTCTGCAACTTTAGGCAGCGCATACTAGCTAGTTGGAAAAGCCAAGAGGCCTGTTTGAGGTTGACACGTTCAACTCTGTTCAGATTACCGACAAAACTAGTCTTGCTGATAGCTACGTGTACATCTTGCTCAGAACATGATCCCTGGGGTATTGTGAAAATCGCATCAAGGAATCAAACATGAAATTCGGTGATTCTTCATGTTGTCGTCGTATTGAGAGGTACATGAAATGACCAGGCCTTGAGGATACAGTAGCGGTACGCAGTAAGGGGAGATTGCCGCCAAAAAATGCTGCGCCGAGACTTCGGGCTTGCTCAAGAGATGCTCTAGATGGATGTGCGGGTTTGCTTGACAGCAAGTGTGTGGGGGCTTGGATTGAAGGAAGTGGTATCGTAGAAAGATACTGAAAGGAAGCTCAAGGAGAATGGTCTTGGAGAATGCTTTGGAAAACCCAGGATCCTAGCCATGATTCTTCCTCCCATACTGCCTCTAGCCCTCGATGCGGTCTCCAACGAGTATGACCTTTAGTAGATGGGATGCGGTGAAATTTTCCTCGTCGTCCTTCACCAGTTGACCGGCATCACTGTTCATTGCTACAAGACACTGCTGCATGTGCAGCTCATCTCGAAAGATCATTTCCCTGGCCATGTCAGTGACAGTGAACAAGATCTTCACATGTACATCAATGCTTACCCCCACATATCGAAATTTATCTCCTCAGGCGTTCCTACCAGACAGACTGGTGCTGCTCCATCGCTGTGTCTCGGAAGCCCTAGACGATCGCCAGCTCCTGACTCGACACGTGCGAGGTATCGTCGAGGAAAAGATGCTGGAAAATGGATGCCCAATGCTTCCCTCATGAGCGGTATGTGGTTCTCCTCCATGTACCGCTTGAACTCCTCGGGAGAGGTCTCAGGGGCACGCGTGTACTGCACAATGACCGAAGTTGCCATGCTGTTGAAGTAAAACTAACGTGACGCGACGCGATGCGAATCTTGGGAGACGATGGAAAAAAGTGTCTTCTATGACATGGGTCTTCGATCCGTAAATCAGCGACTGGAGGGTTATTGTAGAGAACGTCAGGGCCGCATGAGTGGTTATTGTAGCGACGCTGTACTGATCATAAAGGAGTACTGAAGTAGTATCTTGGTCTCAATCCTGGTCCAAGTTTTGTTATAGGTGGGGGAGTGGGGTCACGCGCGGGATGACCGAGAAGCACCATCATGACTTGAGGCGGGTTTTGCCTGCCGCCTTCGCCATCGTTTCCCATTTGTTCCAGGTGCCTGACAATTCGAAAGCAGAAGACTTCGAATGCGATGTCGTGTGCGTTTGCTGCTGGCACGATGCGCGCATCCGGTCACATGTTGACGCGCGGCAGTGAAGTATCCTACCAATGCGGCGCCTCGGGACGAGCCTCTCACGTCTGACTGGCTCGAGTGGGCGATGTGACTAGCAACAGCGTATGTGCATCTTGTTCTGATGTCCAGTTTGGCAACTCTAGCGACGGCAGTGCATCTTTCGTGGCAAGACCTCCTGTCTTGTTGAACATTGTTCGCGTATTTGGGCATCCAAAGAAGAAGGACTCACCGTGATCGACACCAAACCCAGTCACGCCTGCATCTCAGCCAATTCGCATCGGGACAGGCGAGCAATTGCTAACCATAATTGCCTGCACGGCGAAACCACTTTAAATTTATAGCCGACGGTACCAGCAAGGTCCCCTGGGGCATTCGTGTCATGACATGTGCCACACGACTGCATCGAAGCGATGAGGGGAACTTTCGAATCGGACATTGTTGCACCGAAGATTCCGTCCACAGTTCGATGTCAACGCTAATAGCGATGGAACGGGCCGCGCATCCAGCGCCTTCAAGAAGGGCATGCGCGCTGCAATTCAGGCCAGGGTGCAGACACTTTGACAGCAGATCCATATCTCAACCAGAACCTTTCCAAGAACCTAAGAGTCAGCAGCTGCAGCGATAGCGTTTTCAAGATGAAGTTCCGTGATGGTTCAGTAAACACCGGCAGGCGTGTCTGGATCAGGGCTGACACCAACAGGCATGTGGCTTGTCAATCCTGGGTACACTGTTCAATACGCCGAAGAAGTATACACCGTAACGCCCAGCGATGACAACCAAGCGGTCAAGCTTCTATGTCCAACCAAGAAAATCTTCTCGAGAGGCGATACGCTGAACCTTGCAACACTCTCACTTGAGATAGAGGCACAGTTCGATGGTGTAATCTCATTGGAGGTGACGCATCACGCTGGAACTCGTCGGTTGGGACCAAACTTTGACCTATTCCCTGACGGCAAACCCGAGGCGACGGGTGAAGTGAAAAAGGGCGCGTACGGCGCAGATACTACAGTCGTGTCCGGCGCATTGAGTGCTACCGTTAGCGGCGACGAGCACGCGTTCAATATCAAATTTCATGCAACTGATGGATCAAAGACACTGACTTCACTGCTGAGCAGAAGTGTGGGTCTCGCATATTCGCCTGCGCTGAGCACGCCGAAACAGGTAGCAGACCTCGGTGGCCATAACCACTTTTTGTTCACTCAAACTGAACTTGGTGTTGGCGAAACAATTCACGGCCTGGGAGAGAGATTCGGTGCATGGAACAAAGTTGGTCAACATATTGAGGTCTGGAATGAAGATGGTGGAACTTCGAGCGAGCAAGCATACAAGAATGTTTCCTTCTGCTTAAGCTCAAAAGGTTATGGCCTTTTTATTGACACTCCTGATAAGATAGATCTGGAAATTGGAAGTGAGCGGTCCTCCCGGCTACAAACAACAGTGGAAGGACACCGCCTGAAATGGTATATCATATACGGGCCCACTCCCAAAGAAGTCTTGACAAAGTATTCTGTCCTGACGGGGAAGTCTAACCGCGTACCGGCATGGTCTTATGGTCTGTGGCTCAGCACTTCCTTCACGACGAACTACCAAGAGGACACCGTCCAGTCGTTTGTTTCGCATGATGTGCCGAAAGCCGCATCCCCGTCGAGGTGTTCCACTTCGACTGCTTCTGGCTCCGTGCGTTTCACTGGTGCGACTTTGTGTGGGATCCAGCGGCGTTCCCAGACCCCACTGGCCAAATCAGAGCGTCTCAAAATGGCAGGCCTTGTCAACAAAGTGAGTGTGTGGACAAATCCATACATCGGGCAGGCGAGCCCCGTCTTCCAGTTTGCAGCAGAAAGAGGCTATTTGCTAAAGAAAGCAAATGGCGACATATGGCAATGGGACCTTTGGCAGACAGGAATGGCTGTGGTAGACTTTACGAACCCAGATGCGCGTGACTGGTTCCGAGGGTGCCTGGAGAAGCTATTTGACATGGGCGTTGACTCGATCAAGACCGATTTCGGAGAGCGCATCCCAACGCAAAACGTGCAATGGCACGATAAGACTGTGGACCCGAACCGCATGCATAACTACTATGCATTTATCTACAACGAGCTGGTATACGAGGCCGTCCAGAAGAAGTTTGGCAAGAATGAAGCGATACTGTTTGCACGCACGGCATGCGCTGGCAGTCAGCGCTTCCCACTCCATTGGGGTACGATGTCCCGGCCATGAACCATGTGTCTTTTCCAGGCAATTTCTAATGACTTCACTTCTCTTTAAACAAGACGAGTGAACCCATACAAATGCCGATCTGTTCAAGAGAACTATGCTAACATTAGGCAGTAAATCACCGCTCTTCTCATTGTTTTGAACCATTATAACATACTTCTTTGAACAAATACTGACTTAATCATCGCTGTAGGGTGGCGATTGCGAATCTACTCCGGCTGCTCTAGCAGAATCAATCCGAGGGGGGTTGGGGATGGGACTGGCTTCCTTCGCTTTCTGGACTAGCGATATTGGCGGTTTCGAGGGTAGTCCTGAACCCTGGATCTACAAACGATGGGTCGCATTCGGATTGCTCAACTCGCACAGCAGACTTCACGGCTCCAGCTCGTACCGCGTGCCCTGGTTGATTGATGACTCGTCCATGGAGCCAGAGAACTGTACAGAGGTGCTACGACATTGGGTAGAACTCAAACGACGACTGATGCCCTACCTATATGCTCACTCGGTCGAGAGTGTTGCAAATGGATGGCCTACAAGTCTACGCGCACTTGCTCTCGAGTTTCCGGATGATCCTACATCGTGGTACGTGGATCGCCAATTCATGGTGGGGAGTAAGATCATGGTAGCACCAGTATTCGAAGAAAATGGAACGGTCGATTTTTATCTACCTCCAGGCCGCTGGTTTAGCTTCTGGGATGGCAAAGAGGTCCAGGGTGGTGGGTGGCGGAAGGAGATGCACGGCTTCCTTCAGCTGCCACTTTATATTTACGAAGGGACAGTGTTAATCCTTGGTCAAGCGCAGGGAGATGGCGGATTCGGGTACAACTGGCTGGGTTGTGGCGGCGAGGTGAGACTTTACGGCGTGAAGACAGGTGATAGAGCGGTTTTGGTTGATACAAACGGCGACGAGAAGGGTATACTTAAGGTTGACTCAGACGGTGAGCTGAAAGATTTCGACTTGCTTCAAGGAGATTGGAAAATCTCAAAACTAGGGTAGGCGGATGGAAAGGTGACACTGTGACAGTTAGCGATATGGCTTCGTGTCACTCCGTTCAACATTGCTATTATATCATACAATGTGGGTGGCTTCTTGTAAAGTTCTTTACAGTGCAGTCGTACATAAGGTGAGCCTATCAGAGCATGCGCTCAGTTTGGCAGCGTCCATTGGCGGATAAAAGGGTGTTGATCCATCATCAACCCCGCTTGTGCTAATGAACCATCCCCGGATTTCGCTATGGATGATCTACTAAACGCGGTTATTATCGTGGAGATGTTCTACATGAGCGTCTAGCTCAATGGTCCTGGAAAATAAGATCCGATGTGCTCAACTTTGGAAAGGTAGTAAGAGGCGTTCAAATGCCAAGCCGAATCCTAGCTGGGGTACAGCAAATCAGAGTGTAGTAACGTCTGGGCTTACTGTTGGTCGACGTGCTTCCGGTAGAATGCTCGTCTGCTAAGCCGCTCATGCATTACAACGGCACATTAGCTTTGAGCCCGGGGTTGCATTGCTCCTTGGCCCGTGGACATGAGACGATGGTTATAAGCTTCTTGTACCTGCCCAGCTGTCATCGTTTTTGAGTTTGGTGTTTTCCGCCGGAAACATGGGTCTCACATTCAATGTCTTTCTCGCTGTATTTGCTGCCACGGGTAGCTTCCTCTTCGGATATGACAGTGGAGTCATGACCATTGTGATTAAGTCACCCAACTTCCTCGACTACTTCAATACGACTACTACTTCGGCCACGATTGGGGCAATCAATGCAACATTTTCTGGTGGAGCATTCTTTGGCTCGCTCATGCAAGTCTATCTTATCACTCTCGCTAAATTTCCGATACTAATTTCAGCAGGGGAGGACTGACTATGGACTCCCTCGGTAAATCACCAATGTACCCCGGAACGTAGCCTTAGCAGCATTTTGACCCGTGGTAATAGGGCGTAGAAAGACCATTCTCGTGGGCGCGATAATCAATCTTGTGGGTGCTATTCTACAAGCTGGAGCACAAAATCTTGCCATGGTACTTGTTGGGCGCATACTGGCAGGGTGGGCTGTCGGCGTTCTTTCGATGTCTGTGCCAATCTATCAGTCAGAGTGTGCTCACCCAAAGACAAGAGGTATTTAGCTCCACTGGGCCATCTATGCCTCGCTCTAATTAGCAACAGGACTCATTGTCGGCATCGGTCAGCAAATGATTGGTGTCGGCTTTATTGTGTCAACATGGGTCGGTTTCGGATCATCCAAAGTACCCGATACAAGTCCATTTTCCTGGCGTTTTCCCCTCGCATTCCAGTGTCTGCCATGTCTGATACTCATTTGCGGCATGATGTTCTTTCCAGAGAGTCCTCGGTACCTAGTAAGGGCATTCTCTTCATGTTCTATATCTTCACTAATTACATGCACAGGTCGAAATTGATCGCGCGGATGAGGCATTGGTGGTGCTGAAGAAACTACACTTCGACGGGAGTAACTCTGACTGGATACAGTCGGAGTTCAATGAGATAAAACTGACTATAGATGCAGAGAGAGCGATAACTGCTCCGGGCTGGCGAGTCATGTTTACTGTGCCAGTTTGGAGAACCCGCCTCATGCATGCTACTTTAGTTCAATTTTTTGGTCAGATGACTGGGTCAGTAGCTTCCCAGCTGGTTTATTACTGTATAGAAACTGACAAGTGACAGAATCAACGTCATTGGTAAGCGCTAATATGTACGAAGGAGACACAGCACATACACTGACTTTACACCACTATTCGAATAGGCTACTATTCGACAATTCTATATGATAACCTTGGTATACAAGGAGATCGAAACTTGCTCGTCACCAGTATCTACAACGTTGTCGGACCTATCTTCAACCTCGTATTTATCGTCTTCTTCCTGGACAAAGTTGGACGCAAGAAACCCTTGATCTTCGGAACAATTGGCATCAGCCTCGCTCTCATCTGTGAGGCCGCACTCGGGTCACAAGTCGATAGTGCGACTGGATCGCGCAGGGCTGGCATCTCTGGTGCGGGCGTCTTCTTCTTATTCCTGGTGTCCTGCATATTCAGTGTTTCATTTGGGCCTATATCATGGGTATATGCCTCCGAGATCATGCCGCTGAGCATCCGTGGTCGTGGCTCAGCTTTTGCGACGGGTGTAGGAAATTGGTAAGTACCTCTTCCAACACGACCTATCCGAGATGTTGTTCACTGACTGCACGCACCCAGGTTAGTGGGAACTGTCTGGTCACAGGTATCCCCTATCGGTCTCGGCAAGATTACCTACAAGTTCTATTTCATTTTCGTAGCGTTCAATCTCTGCGTTACACTACCGACTATCTGGTTCATCTTCAAGGGAGGTCTTTTAGAAATCAGCTGCCCATCTGACGAATGCTAACTGACTCTTAGGAAACCAATCAGCTTACTCTCGAAGAGATAGATTTGCTGTTTGGCGATCAGGCAATTGCTACACATATGCTGTCTGATGATTTGGACGACAAGGAGAAGCAGATCGAAATGGAAAGAATCGAGGACGCAAAAAGGAAGCTCGCTGCTACTAATGTGACTGCTGTACACTAGAATCGCTATCATGCGCGCATGAGAGCGATCGGATGCTGGGATTCGGTTCGCCTTATAACCTCGCTACATGTCAACAAAACCCCACAACCCCAGGCCACCAAGGTCCCTTGATTATAGCTGAGTTCGAGCGGTGCACAGAGTGGCTACGAATGAAATATGGCCTTTGGCCTTAACCTGTTGATGTATCGAGCCAGGATGTGGGAATGTATCTGGCAATACTTTCGAGAATGACAATAAATTTGTGTCACCTTCTAGCAGATTAATTCCCATATACTATAGAACACTTCGCAACTCGTAACATGTCTTCTGCTTGTTTGACCTTCTGTTCGCACTCTTCCATCTTCTTCTTCGCCTCTTCAAAGTTCTCTTTCGCCTTTTCGTGCTCCTTTTGTGCCGTTACATGCACTCGTGTGGCAGCCTCGATAGCGTGCAAGGTTGGTTTGGATGTTGAGAATGCTTCGATTCCAAGTGGATTGTACGCGACGGGATAGTTGTAGCCGTAAGCTGCATGTTGCGACAAGCTGTCGTAACTTTGGGTAGTTATGGTAGGGGTCCAAGTTGTCGTAACTGGGATACAGTGGTGGACTGACGGCTCGACGGCGACGTGCGACAGGCCACATGTCGAAGTGAAAACTTATCAGCTGGAAAGTATATGTTTGAACTCTGCGTACTGGATGCGCTTGGTTTTGTGGCTATATCTGCAAAAGTTGGGAAAAGCAGGAAAGGAGGCCAGGACCAAGGTCTTATGAGGAAGATCCTGCCGTTGGTTGCATACGTAGTCTGTAACAGACATCACGCTCCATGGGAATTGCGTTGGCAGTGACGTACATCAATATATGGCGGCCCTTGTACGTCAACTAGTGTTAGAAGCCGGTTTACCAAGAGAGATGGTAAGGAATCAAGAAGGAACGCGGTTTTAGCATGGGCCTAATCAATATCAAGTCGAATCATAACTGTTGTATACTGGGTACCGTGCGCAATCTGAAAAGCTCCTCCGTCCAGACGGAGCATGTGGGCACGAAAGAAAGACGAACATCAGGTAAGCTAGCAAACAAATTCAACAGGTCGTGCGATGGTTCCACAGGTTACTCAGTAAAACCCCACCAAGACGGGCTTGAACGTCATCAAGGATCTGTCCAGGCACCTCACAACTGCAAATGAATCCCCCTTGTGCCGAGATGTATACGCAGCAACGCAGCTCGTGCATCATGCTCAGCTTTACAGCAGCTCTTTAGTTAATTTGTGAAAGACCCAATAAATCATATGAAGACCTCATTGTACGAACATGGGGAGCACCAGATGATGGCGTGTTGCATATCGGAATTACGTCTGATTTCGTCGAGCTGGTCATAATCCTAGAACCCCCACGTTGTATCACCAAACCCAGCTATTGTTGGTCAAACGAATATGTCTAGTTTATGATATGATCCAACTTGGTAACCAGGGAAATTCCGGCCGCCTGAAGTGGACAACAGTTCACGAGTTACCTCAGGTAATTTATTGTATCACGCTTTTGATTAAGTCGTGCTTCTTGCACCAGGAAGCTGACCATACAGCTGATAAATTCTGTGCACCTAAGTAAGGATGAGATGACAAAGACTGATCATCAAATTCTGTGCCAGATTCCGTTCTCACAGAATACTTGATAGTCCAAGGGATGATGCCCGCGCCGGCTGCTACGATACTTAAACGAACAACAGTTGAATGCACGATGGTTCACATCAATACCATATTACATACTTTCGTATTTGTTTTGCTATTCGATAGCGCAGGCGTTTTTCGTTGGCCAAACTTTTATTGGCTTTACATCATGTGCGGAACTTTTGAGTCGAGATCAGGATGGACGTTCTATCATATTTGATAAGTGAGACTTCATGTATTTCATGTATTGTAACCTCAAGGAGTCCTGAAGATGTGACAGGGATTTCAATAATGCGATACTGAGCTTGAACCTTCGATGCCTTGAAGGCAGTAACCGACCAGGAAGGGGACACCTTATTATCACTGCTGGTACGAACACCTGCTGGATTCTTATTGAATGAATACTCGTTTAGCTCGTCCCCAAGTTCCATTCCATTCTACCATGGCGCATGAGCAGTGCAATTGCTAAATCATCCTGCTCCAATAGATCACCTCTCGCATACACCATGGTCTATGTCTTCAGCTTCTCCCTGATCTCTTTCTGAACGCTCACCACAATATTTTTGACTTGTGTTGTCAGCGCGAAGAGCTTGACCTTTTCGCTCTGATGCATTGAGAGAGTCTTTATAGCGGCCCGCAACTCCTCGAGAGCATCGAGCTCAGATCTCCATCGCATCAACCTATCTGAAGATATGAGAACGGTCCGACTGGCTTGGGGAACTCGTGGTTGGTGTCTAGCGCCATGGCGGTGGTGGTTCGGTACGTGATGTCGATGTAGCTGCGGCATATGTGCCGGTCGGATGAACTGTGCAGGTCTACCGCGGAATGGATCGTATTCTTGTTGCATCTCGGGAGACCTCAAGACAGTTGGGGTGTAGCGGATGTGATACTGGCTGTGTGCTAATAGACACTGTGAGGTGAGAGCTCATAATGTAGGGCACCATCCTAACAGGTTTGCGATATCCAAACTATTGTTAGCAAGCCACAAGTAATTGCTAGAATAAGGGGACATGTTTTCACAAGGACTGTGAGGTATGAGAGATTATCAAAGGGGCCCTGACTAAGTGATACCACAAAGCATATAGATTGTCAAGTGAAAATGATGCCGCCATCAATAACGATAGTTTGACCAGTCATATAGTCGCTGTCCTTGCTTGACAAAAAGCTCACTGTCGAGGCCACGTCCTCAGGTACACTTGTCCTACCTAACGCGATCAGCTCATCCGTGTACTTCTTGATGGTGTCGCCCTTCTTCGCGCCAGTCTTTTCTCCGAGCTTCTCGTCGATGAGATCCCACATCGCTGTACCTACGATACCCGGTGCGTATGCGTTGACAGTAATCTTGTGCTCTGCCATTTCCATAGCAAAAGCTTGTGTCATACC